>NC_045542.1:36949741-37034741 GCF_009769535.1 Thamnophis elegans
TCTTTGTTTGGCTAATTCTGTTTGCAACAAAATTCTTGGTCCTGACCATACATTTTTCATACAATCAACAATAGAGCTCAATACATCTTACCGTTCCACCATTAGATCAACTAACTCCTCAGTAGTTACTAATCCTAGAAAAAAGCAATGCCAAACTTTAACTTAACTAATGGAAAGAAATCATTTTAGTCCTATGCTATAAATTGGGTTTAAGTGGTTGTAGTGCACAAAATCACACATGATGACTTACCCAGTTATTACACAAATTTATTGGTAAGTGGCTACTTCCAACTTCTAATAACTGCCAATGTATAAGGAAGCAGCCTATTTCTTTGACAGCTTGTATTGTTCCTGCTGGTCTTTTATTTTTCACAATTCCCAACCAAAGGGCTTCACAGCACAGTTGAATTCAATGCACCATAGAGCTGTTTCAATTTGGTTTTAATGCAGGGTCGAATGAAGACCGTCTGTTGGAATCTGTTTCTAACTTTTGAAGTGCCTTTATGAGTCTTGAATAGAATGTAATTTAATTACTGACTTGTTTCTATACAGGAAATTGGGAAGCTCCCAACATGAATTTTGTTTTGGGTTATCAGCCAACCTTACTGTGTCTGTCTTGAATATCAGTGTTATGATCACTAGGTTTAGTAATATATTTCAAGCTCTTTTTGACTGCCTGTACTAAGAAATGTAGATTTCAATAAAGCACTTCATTGTAATTGGGCTTCAACCCAATGTGCTATGTTATTTATTTGCTCCTTTCCATCTCTGATTGTACAAGGCGGATGCTGTATCTTAATGTTGAGCTTTTTTAGATGCCTAAAATCAATGGGGCCGCTAGGCTTTAGTTATTATATTTCTCTCTTTTCACAAGGTAATATTTCCTCCCTCTGATTCATCTTTGCAATAACCCTGTAATATAACTGATCTAGTTATTGATTGGATTCACATTGTAGTTTGGGTTTCAGAGTTTTGTTAACTCTTTAAGCTACTTTAAGCCATAATATAGCATGTGAACCCATTTTCCCAGTAAGCTTTGTAAGTTAGTAGTGATTTAAATTCAGATTCTGAGTATTTAATACTGCATTATATGTTCGATTCTGGATTCTAATTCCAGGTTGAACCATGACTTGTGATTTGAAAGATCTCATTTGTTTCATTTGCACCCTGAAACAAAACAAATCATGCTTTCCTACGGGAACCCAGCCCATGAGTTATCATTTGTTTTAGTGTGATCTGTGAACCTCTCCCCAAAATTGAGCTAATTCAATATAATTAACCACTTGTAAAAGTAGGAACAAATATTCAATTTGAGTAGGATTGCAGAGATGCTTAGTAAATAAGCTAACTATTGTGTTTACAGTATTTAGAAGTTTTATGGATAAGGAACTCATTGCAGCTGAGAAATTGTGCAAAATGGAAATGGGGATATGTGTGGGTTCTACCTGAGTCTATCTTGGTCATAACTCTAGTGGGCAAGTCACCATGGTCAGGGGCAAGTTTCTAATTACCCATGGAATTAAGCAGGTTATTGGATCCCTCGGTCAGCCCAACCAATTGTGTTCAGGAGAGACTCTTATATCTGAGAAAAGGCAGGGTACAAATACCAAAATCATTATTATGCATTTAGAATAGCAAGTTCAGTTAATAGCTGACATCTGCATTGATGCAGCTTACAAGCTCCCCACTAGCTCATCACTAGATTGCATTGAGGCTGGAGCAAGTAGTATGGCCCTATTCAGGCCTGGATCCTGAAGCACAGTATTGTATCAAATATCTGAAACAGGCAGTGTAAGCAACCTTCCTACAGCCCTCTCTACTTTGCCTGTCAACCTACTAGGTCTAGGGGAGAAACAAAATAACCCACTGAGTTTAAGTCAGCGTGGATGATGAGATGATCATGATGATAGATCTGCCATATTACTGTCTTCCCTAGGGCTCTTGTTTACTTGAATGCCCGCTCCATTAGCCAATACCATTGTGTTGACATTAGAACCCTGTATCTCTTAAATAGCATTCCCATTTAAAAATAGGGTAGTAACAGCAATGGTCTTCCTTATTCTTCGAATTATTCTCCAAAGCATCAGAAGGCAGGACAAGAACAATGGATGGAAACTAATCAAGAAAAGAAGCAATCTAAAACTAAGAAAATTCCTAACAGTGAAACCAATTAATCAGTGAAGGAGTTGCCTTCAGAAGTTGTGGGTTCTCCATCATTGGAGGCTTTTAAGAAGAGTCTGGAGAGACACTTGTCTGGAATGGTGTAGGGTCTCCTGCTTCAGCAGTGGGTTGGACTAGAAGACCTCCAAGAGCCCTTCTAATTCTGTTATTAGTCACTCTACAGGATGCTATTGTGAATGTATAGTTTAACGCTAGTGTTTAGTGAAGTTTTTTTTTTGAGTGTAATATTTATCAAGGTTTAAAACAATTTTGATACCTCCTGATCTTCTCTTGTCAACAGTATGGGCAATTCTCCTGTATAAAATAACAGCCCTATCTGTTCTTAGGTACTCAGCTTTCTTAAGTCCCAAGACTGTAGTTTGGTAAATATTGAATTAGTACGTTTTAGATCCGAGGATCTTATGGGGGTTGCTAATCCACCAAGAGTCATGAAATGAGACCATATATTAATTTAGTAAATAATCCCTCTCTTTAGTTAAATACTATACTTTATAAAATGAAAGGGTTGCAAATTAAAAAAAACATGGTTCATTATTGTGCAGGGCAGTAATGATTTATAAGATTAAGTAGGTATGTAAATTGGCGAAGTATTTCAGGAAGTACCTTCTGTACACATGTAGAGGCAGATTGTGCTGGATACATAGCAATTCATTGCTGGAAGAAAAGTTCATTCTGCTCTATTTGTTCACTTTTAATCATAAGCTGTTTTCCCGGAATGAAGTGTGCTCGGCTATAAGAATTCGAGTAAAAGTTACTTTAAATTCAAAATGGCGGCAAACGATACAGACCTAACCGGAAAATGCAGAAAAAAATCCCCAAGTGCCTTTACGGATGCGAACTACATTTCCCATCTTGCAACGCGGCATGCACGTACTTACCTCGCTCCGCCCTCTCACAAAGCAAACTATAAATAGCAAGCGACGGTTTACCGAGGCCTTTCTGCTGTTTGGTGACGGCGCCATTTTGTTTGTGAGGGGCTTGGAGGTAGTTGGCGCGGTCTCGTTCATCCGTTGCCATCCATCCGTAGCCTGGCCGTCTGTTTCTAGGGAGTGACCCCAGGGGCCTCGCCCCACTATGAGAGCTAAGGTAAGTTGTGTGTCGAGCCCGAAAATGTATGTCGGATTTGAGTTTGTTTGCTTCAACACACCTTTCGATGGGTGGCCAAGAAGTAAGCGAGGGCCTACATGTTAGGTGACGGAGGGACGGTTTGAAACAAAGTGAAAATAATGGTCGAATGGCTCTTGCGGAATAAAGTGTTTTGAGCCTCTATGCTAAACTCAGGGCTGAAGCCTCGATTACTTTATTTTAAAAAGGGAGCGTGTCGTATGTAGCATGGAGGAATGACAGTGACGCATGGGAGGTTTTTAAAGCGGTCTAAGTAATACTTTAAACATGGGAACTCGTCTGAAAAAGCTTTCATTTAAATGGAGATGTTCAGTTTTTAGTTTAAATATCTTCCCATCAAATCCTTTGATAATAGCCCTGTTGAACTCTGTGGGCCTCGCTTCTGATGAAGCATATATTATTAATTGATCACTAACTTCTGAATAGCTATTATGTATATAAGTAACTCTTGCTCCGCAGTAGCATGCAGTGCTGAAGAGGTTTTGTAGATACTTTACCTAAATGTATAGATGTATTGGGTAATATTCTATATACACCATATTGATTTAAATGCAGAATTCATTTTCATGCTGAAGAACTTTTGCAGCTTTTTACTCATTTCTACAATTATCAATTGATTTACACCTTGATGAAATTTTGCAAAATATAATTTTAAATGTGTAACAATGTATTACTTTGTATCAATGGTGTAATCAGAAATTCTAATGTGATTTTTTTTTCCTCCCACAATTTTTAGTGGCGAAAGAAGCGAATGCGCAGGTATGTAAGCATGTTTTTATTTTATTGTGTTTGCTTGCTCTAAAAGACTATTAGATGTTCTTAACCAATCTCTGATAAGACATTTTTATTCGTGGCTTGTTTAAAATTAAGTAGTAGTATGTCAAAGCTCATGGTTGATCTTAGAAACTAGGTGACTTGAACTATGAACCTATCTTTATGCAAATTCATATTCTTTTGTACCTGGGATTGCAACTGACTACCTTGAAGCGGAGATTCTTACTATTGTGCATCCAAATGTGAAAACTTTTGTCAAATTGATAGCAGAAATATAACTAGAATTGCAAGGTCTAATCTTGAATTGATAACAGTAAGAAATGGTTAAGAGTTTGGGGACTGCTAAAAGCAACATTCGAGAAACAGGTTACTTCAAAACTAGTGTCTGTAGTGC
Source organism: Thamnophis elegans (assembly GCF_009769535.1). Classification (NCBI taxonomy): domain Eukaryota; kingdom Metazoa; phylum Chordata; class Lepidosauria; order Squamata; family Natricidae; genus Thamnophis; species Thamnophis elegans. The sequence continues at coordinate 36,954,216 of NC_045542.1, forward strand.
CTATTGTATCCAGTTTCTTGTTACTGTACTGTTTTAAATGAATAATATATTCAATATGTCTGCACAGGTTAAAAGCTTAAGCCTGAACATTTCAGGGGCCAACAAATGGACATCTTTGTTTAATAAATTCAGGAGTTTTAAGACTTGATAACATAAAGAAGCAGAATGTGCCCAAGTATATTTCATGCAATGTTTATTAATGTATCTGTTTCTATAGATGGGAGGCTTTAAGGGGTTAGGATTAGTTTGATTTTTTTAATGCTTTAAATATTTCATAGGAGCATAAGTTTCTTGAATAGGTAAAAATAAAAATTGCCATGTATCTTTGTATCTCCTGTTATTATTTCATGGATATTTATTTATATAAATAATATAAAGATAGTGACTGCCCCAGCTGGCTGACATTGGCTGATTTGGATTGGCTGGACTATCTGAGAATTTCTGGGAAACCACCAGTAATGCTACCAAGAAAACTGAATCAGTAATCATCAAACCTGTACATGTTGATCTGGAAATTTATAATGGATTTGCTTTTTTTCTATGCTGTGGAAGTTTCTATTAGAAGAAAAATAGCAATTATTAAACTAAATATTGCAATAATGGTTATTGGAATTTCTGTTTGATGTCTCCTGAAATGTTCAGTCTTAACTTGCTCCAGAAATGGATCTGGAGATCTAAATAAGTTCTATATCTCAATTTAGTCATCCTATATGCTGTCTTCAAAGTTCTATTTTTGCAAGCATCTTGTGTTTTGACAGAAATGCCCTGAGTCTTAGTTTAAACTATTAAATAGTGATATTACTTTAGGATTTTCAGTTAATATTATTTTTTCTAGACTGAAGCGTAAAAGGAGAAAGATGAGGCAGAGGTCCAAGTAGACATCATTCACAGTGCTACTGAAGCTGCAAAACAGCATGGAAGGGTGGAGCCTTGGGAAACCGACTTCCAGATAATGCCTTCTCTTTGCTGCTGCTAGAAGACTCCTGATTCCATCTTCAAGCCTGGGAGCAGTGATCCTTTGAGGATGGCATCCCTGAGCTTTACTATTCTGGACTGATCTTGTCCTTGGTGGCTTGATGTAGCAACTGTATCAAATAAAAACCCCTTTTTGGGGGAATTCTACATGTTTTTTCTTTCTAATGTTGATTTTCAGTAAAAATTTTCAAAATTATGGGACACTAATGATTTCAATTTCACTTTGGAAAAATTCATTTATGGTTTTCTAATTTCATGGTGTATTTCTTAGTTTGGTAAACCATTCTACATAATGCAGCTGATGTTTTGAGTTGTGATAATTGTATAATAGAGTACGATAACAGTTCTGGTGTTCAGATTTTTAAAAGATGCTTTTGAAGGAAAGGCATTCTGCTTAGAATAACCATTTCTTCATTAAAAAAAGTCATAACTTTCAGCTCTACATGTATGTTCGTTGGGTATTTTTATACTATACTAAAATAGAGGAAGCAGGCTTCTCTTTCTGGAAACTATGAAATCTGTCCCATATTTTTTTCTAAGATCAAATGAGTTTGTGATTATTCATTGCAGAACAGATACTCTCTTCAAAAGTGGTATAACTAGAAAACTTGAAAAATATGCTTTATTGCTTGTTCCAGTGGCCTGATTAATCTTAATGTGTATAGTATTTATAAATTTATTGGCTGTCCTCCTTACAAGATAACCTTGTGGCTTAAAGTCATACAAGATACAGAAACCTACACAGTGCATGTATTAAAAACAAATTATTATAGTAATTGGTTCTGGTAAATAGATTTCTGATATCTCTGGAAGTAATATCCACTGTAAAAGAGTGATGGTAAGTTAGCACTAGAAAACAGACTGCATAAGTGATCTGAAGTCAAATGCAGTATAATTGACCTAAGCCGATGTTACATTGAGTTTTCCTTAAAAAGTTTGATCTATAGTACAATTATGGATATTAATGATTTCAAAGCCTGTGTGTCATTTGTGAGAAACCGTGGCTATAATATGGTTTTAGAAAGCTTAGTGATTTCCAAAATGCATCTAAGTTATTTATTGCAAACTTCTACTTTAGAAGGTAATAACCATTCAATAGAAAATTGTGCCAGTTTGGAGTTTTGTCAATGAATGCTTGCATGCATTATTCACACTGAAGATGGTGAGGTTTGGAAAGAACAGGAGTGTAAAGTTTCTGGTAATTTACTTATCTTCAGAAATGTAACAAATTTTCTCTGAAGAGTCATCACATGGAAAACTGATTTCTACTGCTATAAATGTATAAATGCCTGGAAATCACTATCTTCCTTTTCAAAAATTGATTAATGTTTAGTTTGTTAAAAATTGGTTCATAAATAAGTACAATCCCCTACGGGAGCATTTGCTTGTGGGGGTGATCTCCCAAGTACGAGTTAGTAAAGCTACTGATGCCTTTTCTAGACAACGATGGCTGACCCCAGATAGGATTTTATAAAAGCTCATAGGAATACTGGACGTTCGTCTTTTCCCCATTTTATAAAAATCGCCCTCCACCCCACGTGCTTGTCCTTCCGCGATGATCATGATGACGTCGCAATAACGACGCTCTGCCCTGGTTGAATTTGGTCGCTGGCAAAAAGCGAGAGTAAGAAGACCGTGATCGAGCAGCAGCAAACAAGATCCGCCGCCAGAGCTTTACGCGTAGAGGTTTTCCGCCACGAAAAAATACGGAGGCCGTCGAGGTTGGGTTTCTCGCCGCCCCTGGCTGGCGACTCCGGTCGAATGTACCTCAAGTAACCGGGCGGTAGCGAGAGAAGAGAAACTCGCGGTCGCTGTGGCAACCTTGACAGCCGGGAATTTCGGTCGACGGCCCGGCTGGAGAAGGAAGCATAGAGTACTTCCGCCGGCAGCGGCAAGAGGGAGGGGGAAGTGACCGGAAGGGGTTGCGCTTTGTTTGGAGCAGAAGAGGTCGGAGTGAGGGTGAGTGGGTGGAGGCGTGTATGTGTGTGTGTGTGTGTCGGTGGGGGTGGGATCGTCTTCCTCGTGGGGTTCTTGCGTCCCCCATTTCCCCCTAGAAGCCGAAAGTCCGTCTCCTCTGGGAGCCTCGGGAGCCCGTCCTGTCGCGCTCCTCCCCAGGGCCTCTGACAGGGACCCCCAGCAACTTCCCTCCTAATGTGGTCCCAGCAGGGTCCTTTGCTCTTCCCCAAAGCGAACGGAGTTCTGCCTCGGTCTTTCCCTCTCGGGGAATTTGTATTTAATTTTTCAAGCTTTTCCTTCTTGAGACTTGAGTTCTGTATTCAAGATCTCGATCAAGACAATTGGATAATTAGCAAGAAAGCTCAAGAATAAACTAGAGGGTCCAAACGCTGCGTTTCTGCCCTAGGTAAGGTTTCCCATTCACCACTGAAAGCAAAAGAGCTTTGTTTTGAAGGCTGCTTTTTAAGAAATATGCAAGGCTCCGATGTATATGTCCTGTCATCAGCATTTGACTCACTTCATAAATATAAATTTGATGGGGTTGTATACCTCAGCTTTGCGCTTCTTGTCCTCGCAAGGTGTGTATGGGGACACTGTTATTTTCATTATGCTAGCAAACTATAAAATCAGTATTTTTATTTTATAAAAAAGTATACAACAGTGGCATGATAAAGTAAGTTGGTTCTTTTAGATGTTATGTTTAGATGTTAAGGGATTTCTCAAAAGTTTCCTAAAATTTCTAGATAAAAATATAATGGATAGGCTTGCTCAGTGATGCTTTCCTTTCCTCTGCATAAAAGCTATAGAAGGAAAACCAAACACATCCTATTTTCAGTTTGTGTGAGATTAGTTAAGTACAAGTGTGATACAACAAGCCATATACTAAGCAAATCAAGAAAATTCAAGCATTCTGTTCTCTGCAATAATTGAAGACTCAGTAGCAGATTTTCAAGTATTCTCTGTCAAGTTGGAAACTGAGAAGCCCCTGGGATAATTTGAAACATTGAGACTAGGATTGTGTTAGAAAGTGTGGATCTTTCTCTCACACTTAGTTACATAGGCACAAGCACAACTTTAGATGTGTATAGAAGGATTTTCATGTCTTGTTTTTTTTGCTTTTCTTCCCTTTAGGTCTTGGGGGCCATAAACCACTCTGGAATGTGTTTGAAAAAATTATATCACAAAGGTAAAATTCCAATTAGAAATAAGTGTCTAAATATATCTGTTACTAATGAAATATTAAATGTTCTTAGTTTAATGGAGAGGTCTTAAATAACCGTGTCATGGTTGTAATTTGATTTCTGGATGGGAATTTCCTTACACATTTTTTTCCAAACAGTTCGAAACTGGGAAAGATATGATAATTCAAATATGTATATATATATATGCTCCTCCATATGTAAGATTTTGTATCTATTTTCACTGTTTGAAATAGTGCCATTTGAGCCGATAGATTTTTTCCCCTTCCTACAGTTTCATATGAACAATGGTATTGTGACCTTAATAATGGATGATAGAACAAGCACTCAAATTCTTTTTGCTTTTGATGGCATTGATTTAGTACAGCTTTGATTTCAGATAACAGTTGGGGGGAATAGATCTTTAGATTTGAATATATGCAAAGTAATTTGCATAATCTATATATGTAATTGAGGTAATTATATCATTTATATGAAGTTACACTTACAAATGATGCTATGCCAATGATAAATTACTTACTTTATTGTCATTGTATATATATACGCAGTATACACATACAATGAAATTCAAAATTGACGTTATTTGCAAAAGTTAATGCAATATGTTAATGCAAGTGATGGAATAAGTTCAATTGCATAACTATGTGAATGATGTAAATTAAGTCAATTATCTTGGCTGCTTCAGAAGCAGCAGACCATGATTTTGGAGATGACTATTATTTAGAGGTGAACTAAATTTTGATTGGTTGCATCCAGAATTTGCTGAATGGGGCTGATCCAACTGAGTGTAAAATTTAAGTGCATTGATGGTTGCCAGTTCTGAACTTAATTTGTTGCAACATTTGGAACAGGATAGAGATGGAAAGGGGAGCAAGATAGAAGGAATGTGGAACCTCTGGCAGCATCCTAGCCCAGTCCTAACCTGCAGAGCCTCAAGTCAGGCTCAACCTCCAATGCCCCCTCCTTGTAAGAAGTCTTTCTTGCCTTTGTTTCCAAATGCGAATGGAGTGCTTAGCCTGTTTTCAGATGAAGTATCACTCAGCTTATGCTGCTTCATATCTTAACCGTCTGGGAATTATGAGTGGCAGCAGCAGCAGTTGTCAACAGCTGCAATGCTGAAAGGTCCACACAACTCCCTAGAAGTCTCTGCTTAAATCTGTCCAGTGGGAGTGCGTTCACTTGCCAGCTCCCAGGGAAATGCTTCTCTACTTATAATGCTTGAAGCTATTTCAATTTGAGTAACATCTGTAAGGATGAATGATGTCCATGCAGCAGGAGAAAGGCCTGTTCCCCCTCTATTCTTTATTTATTCTTATATTGCTGTTGGTTAAACCTAGCCACTTTAGTTGAGCCATTCAGGAAAACGATGGAGTAGCTATATTCTTCCAGTGTGAAGATGTATACGATAGTCTTACTGCAGGTGGATTGTGATTAGTGGGGTATTTGACTTAATGGAAATTATAAGTTGATTCCAGGTTGCATTTTGTGAGGCAAAATTCAGTTATTGCGAGGGCTGAAGCTAGTTCATGTGCAGTTTCTGCTGGCATTTCAGATGTGAATTGTCATATGTGCAAAATGGGGGAAAAAAGGAAGGAAGGAAAACTTGGAGGAAAACTTTAAAAAAAAGGAGAGGGTCATTTTGGACAAGCTAAAGCAGAATACAGAAATCAGCAGGTGTGCTTTGGATATGCACTTATCTTCCAGCTTCTTTTTTCTTAAATATTATGAAATCAATGTCCTATCTTTTTCTATATATAGAAAATGGGTAAGAATATTTTTTTTAATTTTTCCTTTTTTTCTTTTTTGCTTTCTATAGCTATAACAAATATTTCTATATCTGTGACTTATTAAAAATATAAGTTGTAAGTACGCTTTTAATCTTTTACTGTTATATTTCATAGACAAACATATCAAAGTTTCTATTTAGAATTTTTCCCTGCGTGTTTCTGTTGAGTTGGAAACAATTACCACATTTTCCCTAGAAATATCATTTTAAATAGTGGAAATTTGAATAATGTGACCATTTTGTAGGATTCACAATCAGCACTACCATAATCAAAGCCAACCTATATAACATGTTAAAATAAAAAGTGAGAATTATAAAAACAACCAAAAGAAGATATGAAATAGTAAAATAAAATTCTATATCTATCCCCTTACCTTCGGCAGAATAGGAGAAAAATATTAAAATAGCGGTATTGAGGTCCTGTAATCTTGTACTTGTACTTGTACTTGACGCCTCTTCACCCATCGTGGGTATAGGCGACTTCCATGGAAATTTGACGCCACTGTTGGAAATTTGACGCCACTGTAATGGATACGGCGATCCATGGAAGCTGTTTCGGCTGGATATACCCAAGGGGACGCCAGTCCCAAGGGTCGACAGAGCCCGATTGGTGGGAACGGGGGGCACCACGTGAAGGCCGGATTGTCGTTTGATAGTTGAGAGGCTTTGCAATAAGCGTTGCAATGTATATTTTGCGCATCAACTATCCTTGCCCCCCCGTCCTGTAATCTAATTAAATCCTGTGAAATAAAATATCAGTCAGGGCAATTACCAATAGGTAAAAAAAAATGATATTTACACTTTTCACTAATCCATAATACAATTTGATTTTAGCTTAGTGTGTTGCATTAACCCAACCATACTTGTTTGTAAACGTAAGTACAAATATTGCACCCACCCAGTCAATCGATTCTGTGACGTTTTTAAAAGCTGGGTTAAATGCAATGTATAAATCTAACTACAAATGAATAAAAATATGAGCTCTGTTCATGGCCTCTTTCCCCTTTCATCCCTTACTTGGTTTCTTGCACAGTTGCTTGATTGAAGGACGCAGCCGTGACAAGAAGATGCCTGACCGTGACACCTATAATGGTAATGGTAGCGATGAGGCAAGTGCCAACGCTGACGACATCTGCCGAGACTTCCTGCGTAATGTCTGCAAGCGGGGCAAACGTTGCCGTTTCCGCCACCCTGACATGAACGAGGTGACCAACCTGGGGGTCAGCAAGAACGAGTTCATCTTCTGCCACGACTTTCAGAACAAGGAGTGCGTCCGCATCAATTGCCGCTTCATCCATGGCACCAAAGAGGACGAAGACTGTTACAAAAAGACAGGGGAGCTTCCCCCGCGCCTCCGTCAGAAAGTGGCGGCCGGGCTTGGCCTGTCCCCGGCTGACCTCCCTAACAGCAAGGAAGAGGTTCCCATCTGCCGAGATTTTCTCAAGGGGGATTGCCAGCGTGGGGCCAAGTGCAAATTCCAGCATCTGCAGCGGGATTATGAATACGACGCCCGGGGCCTGGCTACCCGGGAACAGGGTATCACCACCCCTGTGCGTCGCTATGACCCCTATGACCCAATGTATGACTCTGACCGATGCTATGATGACCACGACCCTGTGCTCAAAAGGAGGCGAGTGGATGGGCTCCACTTTGAAACGTACGAGTACAACTTTACTAGTCCGCGCACGGTGGAATATCGTCTCTTGGAAGAAGAAAACATCATGCTCCGCAAACGAGTAGAGGACCTCAAAAAGCAGGTCAACAACCTCCTGGCCACCAACGAAGTCCTCTTGGAACAGAACGCCCAATTCCGCAACCAAGCCAAAGTGATGACCCTTAGCTCCACGGCTACAGCCACCGAGCAGACTCTGGCTCCGACCGTGGGCACTGTGACCAACTATAACCACAGCATTGCCCAAACTCACACGACTCTGAGCAGCCAGGCCCTGCAGCCACGTCCCGTCTCCCAGCAGGATTTGGTAGCCCCCGCTGGAGCGCAGGCAGCACCCCCGAGCAACGCAGCCCCTCCTATGAACCCTGAAATCACCCCGCTGTCAGCAGCTTTGGCTCAGACCATTGCCCAGGGGATGGCTCCCCCTGTATCCATGGCCCCCGTAGCTGTATCGGTAGCGCCGGTGGCTGTGTCGATGGCTCAGCCTCTCGGGGGCATTACCATGAGCCATGCCACTACTCCCATGGTGACCTACCCCATAGCCTCCCAGAGTATGAGAATAACAGCCATGCCTCACTAGCCCATGTTCAGTGTTAATGCTATCATTCAGTCTACGCCATGCTGTTCCTAAGTCAAGGCTGGGCACAGATCCTGTTGAAAGTCAAGGCAAAGAGAACGATACAGATCCCAGAGGTGGATCTTGAAGCCTCTGGAGAGTTCATGGGGAAGGACTATAACCTGGGTTGCCATTTTGTCTGAAGCAGGCGTAGTGGGCTGTCCTTTCACAGTGAAAACAGAGCCCAGGCGTAACAGAAAAGCAAGCGACAAAAGCATTTGGAAAGTACAGAGGTCTCTGAAGCTTTTCCTCTGTATCTTATTTCTGTTTTGCTGTTTGTCTGTTCTCCTTGTAAGTCCTCCAATTATGCTTTTGAGTATAAGAACTAAGCAAATTTTCCAGCCTGTGGCTTACAGAATCTCTTGTGCGGCTGAGCAGAGGGAGAATAACAATTCCTTCCCTGGTACAGTACTTGTTGAAGGAGTGGGGGACAATTTTCCTTAGCTTAGTCTGACGAAAAGGCAGAGGCTTCATAAAATAGCAGCTCAGCAGACTGAGCCAGCCTGAATTGTTGCACTCTTTTTCTTGGTGTAGAAAGGCAAGGATCCAGGCACCTGGATAACTAATTTAAATTGTATTGGTTTCATAGACAATGAGTTGGAAAGAGTTGCAGCAAACAGAACGTCCCTTCCTTTGGGGTAGATTAGCTTTTAGTTCTGGAAAGAACAGGTTCAAAGCACGTACACAGCACTGACAGCTTGATAGTTTGTGCAGTGTAGGCAGTTGCCGTGTGTTTGCATACGTGTCTGAATCCACACACCTCGTGGATACACCACACTCACCTCGATGGCATCTCTTTACAAGAATGTTGAGGCATTCTTGTTGTTTGAATGTTTCAAAGAGTCCAGGGTTTAGCGACAGGATCTCTTGCCGCTGAACAGCTGAATTTCTGGTTGAAACAGACAGGGGTAATAGGCCATCTTGCAAACTCAGAGGAGCTCACCTCCTTTCTTCCACTTGCCTCTTTTCTTTCTGGCTGTATTTTGTGTCTGAATTCCTCACATCCAAGGACTTTGTAGTAGAACCCTACCCTGCTGTATGTTACTTCACTTTTTGTTTTGTTTTTAAAGGCGCCACTTTTTAAATATAGATAAATATATATAGAGAACTTCATCTCCTCCTTGAGCCTGAAGTAACCGCTTGTATTAAATCTCATTGAAGGGAATGAGAAAAATGTTTGATGACCCAGCTGTTTTTAACAGTTAACAGTGTAAATGTTTTCAGCTATTAAAACAAATGTACAGTCCTCACCTATATTCATCCCTGTAATTATTTTCTAAATTGAAAAAAAAAAAGAAAGATCTTCTATCTTGTCCCAGCACTGAGTCCTTCGGGAATAGGGCGGCATACAAGTATAATAAACATCCAACACTTCAGAGTTTTCTACACATTCGGTCAAAAGAATCAGGTTCAGGTCTTGTTGAAGCTCTTCCTGCTTTGGAGTGGAACACATCTGATACCTAAAATATTGTTAACGGTTGCAAGAAAGGGTGAGGCTCTTAAGGGGAGAAAGGAGACTTCAAGAAAAATCCAAGAGGCTTATAGATGTCATTCTCCTCAATGAGCACCGAGGTGGATCATCAGCTAAGAGGAGGACCCCAGGACACCACAACCATCATGAGTCAATTGCCAAGCATCTGAATTCTGATCACATGCCCATCTTGTGGCACGACAAAACCACGCTCCACTAAAGCACGCCCGATTAAACCGCGTCGCTGACGTCATCAGCAGGGCGACAACAGCGACAGCGGAGAAAAAAGGGCACTTTAAATAGCGCTTTGAAAGCAAGCCAATTCACGTTAAGGTAAGGGTTAGGGTTAGGTTAAGGGTTAGGGTTAGGGTTAGGTTAAGCGTTAGGGTTAGGTTTAGGGTTAGGTTAAGGGTTAGCGTTAGGTTTAGCGTTAGGTTAAGGGTTAGGTTTAGGGTTAGGTTAAGGGTTAGGTTTAGGATTAGGTTTAGGGGGGTTAGGTTTAGGATTAGGGGTTAATTTTAGCTTTAGCGTTCGCAGCGTGCTTTTTTCGTCGCGCTGTGATGACGTCAGCTACACGGTTTCGTCGAGCGCGCTTTAGTCGAACGCGGTTTTGTGGTGGAACCGCCCATCTGGATGCTGCAATAGTTTTAAGGGTGAAAAACAGCCATAAGTCACTGTTCAGTGCCACTGTGACTTTGAATGGTCACCAAATGAACTGTTGTAAGTCGAGGACTACCTATATACATCCAGATTTGTCTTTACATTTAAAAAAAAAAATTGTTACCGGTTCTGTGATTGTGGCTTGGTGAGCCTGGCAGGGGAAGGATACTGCAAAATCCTCATTCCCACACCACCATAGGTGAAATCCAGCAGGTTCTGACAGGTTCAGGAGAACCAGTAACGGAAATTTTGAGTAGTTCAGAAAACCAGTAAATACCATCTCTGACTGGCCCCAGAGTGGGGTGGGAATGGAGAGTTTGCAGCATCCTTCCCCTACCACGCCCACCAAGCCACAACCACAGAACCGGTAATAAAAAAAATTGAATTTCAACACTGCTCCCCACCCCACTAACCTGCTTCCCAGCTCTGTTCTCCTGTGCAGGGCAACAAAAGAAGACCCAGGCTGGGAGGATGCAATAGACCCACCATGCCCATCAACTGGGAGGCAGCGGGGGTGGCGCCAACCTATTTGCCGGTTCCCTGAACTACTCAAAATTTCTGCTACCGGTTCTCCAAAACCGGCTGAATACCACCTCTGGTTCAAACCCTCCCCTGGGAAGATACCAGGACCCTTTAGATAATTGCATATGGTACATAAGATCCTGGCCCTGAAATTTGCAGGGAAGGATTTCATTATACGGAGGCAATCCGAATGGTATACATATAGTCCAGATTCTCTTCAGCTCTCGGAGCAGAGAGATCCAAAAGTTACATCCGCCTTCATTGACAAGGTTTTGTCTGAGTCTCCCCATCCACTTCTGAGGAGGTGGGGAAGGGAGTTCTAAGAGGGAGGAGGGAAGTCATGTCTCACACAGCCCTAAGGCCAGTTTCAGGCAGGTCTTGGGAAACAGAAGAGATGACCAGCTGTTCCATGGGAAATAGCATTGGCTGTGCAAATCCCCCCTCCCCAAAAAAAAGATGCATCAAAGAAACGGTTGGAAGGGAGGAGGAAAGAACAGAGACTGAAGTTTTGACTTTTGCTGGCAGGGGTCTTATTTTTCTTCTCCCCCATCCTCAGGGGACCTAAGTCAATCAAGCAGGTGAGAGGTGGGACCAAAAAGTTGTGTGGCAGTCACAGGTAGTCCACGACTTAAAATTGTGCCAAAAATTTCCGTTGCTAAGCAAGGTTGTTGAGTTTTGCCCCATGTTACAACCTTCCTTGCTACAGTTGTTAAGTGAATCACTGCAGTTCAGTTTGTAACATGGTGGTTAAGTAAATCTGGTTTCCCATTGATTTTGCTTGTCAGAAGGTCGCAAAATGTGATCACATGACCCCAGGAAGCTGCAACCTTCATAAATTTAAGCCAGTTGCCAAGCATCCAAGTTTGGTCACATGACCAGGTTAGTGCAATGTGGGAAAAACAGTCATAAATCACTTTTTTCGGTATCATTGTAACTTTGAATGGTCACTGGATGTTTTTAACTTGAAGACTATATTTAATTTTATCAGTTCAGTTGGAAGTCCAATGGGTGGGTCAGGGTGTGTTCGTTCATGTGCCAAACCAAAGTGTTAATAAGAAAGTGCACAGGCCCATCTAACTCCTAGGAATGTCTGGCTTGTTATAGCGATAGCAGTAGCACTTAGACTTATATACCGCTTCACAGTGCCTTACAGCCCTCTCTAAGTGGTTTACAGAGTCAGCATTTTGCCCCCAACAATCTGGGTCATTTTACCCACCTCGGAAGGATGGAAGGCTGAGTCAACCTTGAGCCTAGTGAGATTTGAACTGCCAAATTGCATGCTCTGGAGTGGGGATTTTGCAGTATCCTTCCCCTGCAACACCCACCAAGTCACGCCACACCCACAGAACCGATAGTACATTTTTTTGAACCTAGTGAAAGTGGGAGGGGGGCAGGGGGGAATATTGCAAGGACCTCGTGGGAGAGGGCAAAGGTCTTGAACTTTACTCCTACCACATGGACCTCTCCCACTCACCACATGGTCTTCTCCCAACAGCCAAATCCCCCCCCCCCCCCCGTTCCTTCTTCAGCTGTTGGAAGAAGCCTTTGCAGCGCATGCTCCCTTCTCTTTGACAGCTGCCTGGTTTCCAATGGGAGGAAGGGAAGAAATCCATGCGTTTTTCCTCCCTAATGCATGCATTTCTCCCCCTACCATTGGAAACTTAGACAGCTGTCAAAGAGAAGGGAGTGTGTGTTGCATGGGCTTCTCCCAACATCCGAATCCTCTCCTCCTATTCCTTCTTCGGCTGTTGGAAGAAGCCCATGCAGCACACACACCCTTCTCTTTGACAGCCATCTGGTTTCCAATGGGGGGGGGAGAGAAATCCATGTGTTTTTCCTCCCTCTCTAACGCATGAATTTCTCCCCCCTCATTGGAAATCAGGTGGCTGATAAAGAGAAGGAAGTGTGTGCCACATGGCCTTCTCCCAAACGCCAAATCCTCCACTCCAGCAAAGGAAGTGGGTGAGCGGTGCGATCGAGCAGTGAGTGGGCAAGTGGGGGTAGCGAGCGGGAGGGGGCAGGCCAGGGGAGGGAGTGTTCTGGTATGGGGCCTCCGGAGCACCCGGTACGCAAATGCACGCTGGATTTCTGGATCTGGCGCACGTGTACAGGACCGGACCTTCTGAAACCCACCTCTGCTCCACTCACACAAGAAAAAAGCTTGGGGGCTGAGTTTCACACTCCTTCAAGCTTCTCCGTGCCAAAAACTTTTGCAAAGGAGTGCAAGATCTCCTCCAAATTCTTTTGTTCACTTGCAGAAGGTTCTGGTGTGAAGAAGTGAAGTGTTTGGAGGTGCGGTCTTGCGCTTTAGACGCAACGAAGCTGCTTGATGCTTCAAAAGTGGATCAGGTGACCCGCGCAGGCAGCCTTGGTGAGTCAGCAAAGCTGAGCATGGTGCGCTTGTCCCACTCAGCCTCTGCTCTCATGTCTCCGTCTTTGGAGCACTGGGAACAGGCAGTTTGGTGGCTCGGCTGGACAGGGGAGAGGGGAATTGGGCCGCATAAGTGGCAGGCTGGCATGCAGGTGCATAACTCCACTTACGTGCAAGAGAAGAGAGCCCCCTCACAGAGCCTGATTTCAAATAGGCCACGGCCCAGTAGTATACACAGACAGAGAAAAACAACATAATTATTGGGTTATCCTCCTACCATTTGTTTCAATCTTGAACCTATGACTAATTCTGGTCAGGTCTTTTGTTTGCAAAGGCTACGTAGATAAGAATGTTTTCCATTTTTAGTAATATGGAGGTACTATAACAGTGTAGGGGGGAAAAAGGCTTCAAAGCTTCCATTCAGATGAAAAGGAAGTTGTGCACAGAAACTTGAAATAATGGAGAATATACAACTGTTTCAAAAATCTACTTTTATTCTTGATTTGTGTGAAGCTCTTATTCAGAAGAAATATAAAAGTCCTGTACAAATAGAACTACAAAAATATGATTTCAATTAAGTTAGGTAAAGATTATCATTATTTTCAAACTTTGAAATCCTGTAATGTTTCTCTTTGGATATCTTACCTTAATATTCACTGTGTATCCTAAAACTAGTGGGGGGGGGGGATCCCTGTAATATAAAGCCCTAAATAAACAGGACAAAAAGACAAAGCAGAAACCAAGTCCCCATATTAATGCCCTATCACACCATTAGCCATTAATAATTTATGACTCACAACAAATACAGGAATGTAGATTAAAAACCTCCTCATCTTAAAAAAACATTTTTATCCAGATTGAACGAAAATGAACAAGCCAATGGAAAAGATGCTTTCTATGATTTTCCTTCTTCATGTTTATTTTTTTAATCAATTAGTACCCTGAAGAGGGCTTTGCTTTTATTAGAAAAAGAGCAATTTGGCATGTTTCACCTGTACCATTTTCATTGCGGTACTAACTTGTGATAAAAATTAAATAAATATAAATACACAAAATAAATATTTTGTAAAAGAGCATTACAAATAGGTCAACTTTGGAGCATGCTGTTGGGGATTCTTATTTGTTCTGCATGTATAAAAACTACACACCCTAGTTTTAAAGATACTGGAAAGGAAAACGGCGTCCTTCAGCATGGGAAGCAGATCCATCCATTGAGCTTCCCACAAGAGTCTGTGCATAAAGAAAACTGGTTTGAATGAACTAACAGGTTCCCCAGTAACTATTTGCCTGGTTTCCCGATACTTCTTAAAGGGTAATTTATACCCAAATCTTTTTTCTCCCTACTAACTGTTCATTTGGGTGAACATCTTACAGTGCAATCTTATACTTGACTATTCGGAAACAAGCCCCACTGAATTCAGGAGCACTCCCAGAAAGAGTACTGAGTTACCGTCTTAATCTGACAAACAAAATAAAGCACTTTTGTCAATTCTTACATTTCAATTACACAGCTAACTACTCACATTCTTGAAAAGAAACCTGAAATAGCATTGGAATAATAATTTTCTCCAGGTATGTAGAGTTTAACGCTATGATTCCATATCTGCAAGCTGGTAGCGCTGCACAGAAGTTGCACACGATTGTGATTTTAAGGACAAGCTGAGATCTGCGCAAATGTATTTGGAGACAGAGACAGGGACAGTGGCGAGGGAGGGGGCACATGTCTGTATTGCATCATGCATGTTTGATCTACCCCACCCCCCTGCCCTTTCCAAATTATTTCCTATCTGCTTCAAGTACATAAGCTGGCAGTGGTACAGAGACAGCATGCTACAGTTAAGAGGATTCTCTTCCTGAGATCCAAAAGGTGCTTGGCAATGTTATCGTTTTAACCCTTAAAAAAAAACACCATTCTGTGCAGTAGAAAGGCCTGAATGCCAGTATTAGAAGACCCTACAGGACAGGGTTCTCTTTGAAACCACAAGTGAGATGGGGAAAATACCCCGCCTCATTTTTCTTCCCAATTGGGAACTCCTCTGGATTGTTCCTGCTTTAGAAACCTGAGTCCTGGTACTGTCCCATCTCCCTTCCATTCGAATTCAACCTGGAATTTTCTTCCTGAGTCACAGCAGGCAGAGTACAAGGCACGTTTGAGACGTCTGGGTCTCAAAAGAGTTTGCTTTGGTTTTGGTTCACCCTTTTGCAGTTCTGTCAAGTCACCCTGCTAAGGCAGGCCGAATGCCTCGGCCCTGTAATGTGCAAGACAACTCCAACTGTCAAACAGCATCTCCCAGAGACATCTTCCTGGCCGAGTTCTGCATGTAATAAGGCTGGAAGAGTCTTTCCAGGCAGCAGATGCGCATCGCGTTGTAAGTGTGCAGCAGGAGATGAGGAAAACGTGACGTAAAGTAGGCCACAAAATCATCTGGGACAGATCCCAGGGTCTCCTGGACCTCCGGCGGCAGTTCTCGATAGTGATGTTTCTGTAAGCAGAGGAAGAAAGGGGCAAGGGTAGGCATGGGCTCACTTAGGTTGATAAGAAATCCATATTTTAAAATTGTTGTCATTAGTCTGCCTGCACTATTATATCAAGCATTTTCATCAGATCAGGGTGTCCAAGATAAGAGAAACCTTTGACTTTCCATATATATATATAAAGAAACTCAGCTCTGCTTGATCTTTTATTGGAAAAACAAGCCTTTTTTGTCCACTGTCATTTTTATGGTCTAAATTAGATGTTTGCAGCTTCTATTTACCCTCCTAAGAAAAAGACCAATGTTTTCTCCATTGTCACAAACAACAGCATGGGAGAAAAAACTGGTCAGGAAACAATACAGGTAGTCCTTGATTTACGACCCTAATTGAACTTGGGATTATGGTCCTAAGTCATGGCGGTCATTAGGTGGATCACCATGTGACCATGGCCAATTCTATGATCTTTCTTGCAGTGTTTGCTAAGCAAATGTTATGAAGCAATGCGGCGGTCAATTAAGCATGTGTGTTTTCCCTCATGGGTGTTTTTTGCTGAAAACTGGAAGTCAGGGACGGAAACTGCTCAAACTTGCCAAAAATCATGGTCAGGCGACTGCAGGATGCTGCAAATGAATGCAAAAGTAAGCTGGTTCCCAAGTGCAAAAATTAAATAAAAGTGTTTGTGTGTCTGCAGCTGTTGGAACTTCAAAATCAGGTTGAAAGTAGCTCTGGAGAGGTCTGTTGTAACTTGGAATGGTTACTAAGTGACCAGTCATTAAGCGAGCACTACTTGTACTTCATCCTCTCCCCCTAGAGCTGCTGCTCACGGTCACTTCAGGGAATTGCCTTTTATACTGACATTCAATGTTGGAAGGTCTTTTAATCCAGCGCTCCCCCTCCTTTCTGGCTATGAGGACCAGTAGGGGGAAAGAATCCAGGAACAATTTGTATTTCAATAGAGCGGAGCTAAATAAATAAGCTGCAGAAGATTGATTAAAACCGGGGTCCCCAACCCCCAGCCTGCAGCTCAGTCTTGGGCTACGGCCTGTTGGGAACCAGACCATGGAAGAGGCGGGTGTGCAGCTCCATTTGCAAAATAAAGGGCACGCACCACTCACACAAATGGAGCTTTGTGTGGGCACTCGCCTGCTGATTCCACAGTCTGGTTCCCAACTGGACATGGCCCAGGACTGGGCTGAAGCCTGGAGGTTGAGGACCTTGGTTTTAATTAATCAATCTTCTTTATTTAGCTCCGCTCTATTCAAACTCAAATTCTAGAAATCCATGATCAGAATTGTTCCTGAATTTAACTGCATAGAACTGCAAAATTGCAATTGAAGTGAATGTGAGAGGGAAGCTGTGACAATGAATCAGCATCTCAGCATGACTCCCCATATTTAGAAGCCAGAGCGGAGGTGGGTTCCTACCAGTTTGGCCCAGTTCAGCCGAATAGGTAGTAACTCGGTGGCCTGGGTTGTTGGAACTGGTAGCGACCTAGGCCTGCCACACCCCGAACCGGTTTTCCTACGGCGGTGCCATCTTGATTTTTGGTTCTGCGCATGCGCAGAACAAATGTCACTGCAGAAATGTATTTCCCCCCTTTTTTTAACGTTTTGCGCATGCACAGACAATTTTAGATGCAAATCCACATGCGCCAACCCAGCAGTAATGCCGGCAGCAACCCACCCCCAAGCCAGAGGCGCATCTGAGAAGCAATTAGCAATCCCAAAACACACATACCTTGTTCCTCATTGCCCGCAAGAGATCTCTTACTGAGCCCCCTTTATAGGAGCGGAATTTCCGAAGGTCTGCAAAGAAACATTCACATCAAGGCTTTAGAACTAACTAGATTCTTGCTTTCGAGATGAGTAAAACAATATACAGTGGTTCTCTCTGAAAGTAAGGAAAATAAAGTTGAACCTGTCTGAAGCGGGACGGTTATGTGCTCTCTCCAGTCCATCTTCACCACAGCTCTTCCTGCTCTCTCCAGTTCCTTCACTATTGGACCATCTAGAGATTCTTTTTCTATCCGGTCACTCACATCCTGCAATTAATATATCAGACATTTAGAGCCCATCAAGTTTGGCTCCAGCTTACATGAGCTCCCACCTCAAAAGCTTCCCCAATGGGCAGAAGAAGAAGATCCTGTGCTTGCTTCCACTATTTACCTGGGACTCCCACTATTTCCTGCTTAATGACCCATGCAACTTGAGTCAAGTGGGACTGTCGGGATTGTCATTGCTAAGCAATGTGTTCACATGACATCCAGTTTTATGACCACATCACTTAGCCATGGTGATCCCCGGTCCCAATTTCTATTAAAATCTCTGTATTTCTGAGTATAACGTAGTTCATATTTATAACATGCAGAGTTGAATAGTTCACAGAAAAAAATCATGATCAACCTGGAAAAATTGAAGCTGCTTCTCTAAGCTCCAGAAAAAAGGGTGCTTCAGGACACAATTAGCCGAAGGTCGTTTCTGAGGATCCATATTTATCATTTGCTCTATCAAGTCACGTGCAACAATGTCCTCTGTGGGGAAAAAATCGAAAACAAATTGGAACTGAACGTTCAGAGCCTTTTTATAGAGCTAGTATTTTTCTCCCTTAGGAGACAGGAAGCCAAAATTTATAATCCCAGTGCCAGAAAGAGAGAGAGAGAGAGAGACAGAGAGAGAGAGAGAGACAGAGACAGAGAGACAGAGGGAGGGAGGGAGGGAGAGAGAGGGAGAGAGAGAGAGGGAGAGAGAGAGAGAGAGAAAGAAAGAAAGAAAGAAGAAAGAAAGGAAGGAAGAAAGAAAGAAAGAAAGAAAGAAAGAAAGAAAGAAAGAAAGAAAGAAAGAAAGAAAGAAAGAAAAAAAACAAGACAACACAAAAACAATAGGTTCCTTCCATGGCTGATCTGGATAACATATGGATAGATCCTAATGGCATTGCCTATGTTTTGTTAACTGTTCCTGCAAGAGACGTTGATGGCACTGTGAGAGTTGTTTGGTCCAGAATGCTACTATATTTATTACCATGTTTTCCTGAAAATATGACATATCCTCATAATACAGCCATGCCACATTTTTCTGGTAGGCAAAAATATAAGCCCCCCCGCATATAAGCCCCCTGGACAACCCCCCCACCTCCAGCCAGGCAGAGCACTGCTCACCAACCTAGCAGTATCCCGAAGGTGCCAAGCCACGGGAACCTGGGGGGAGGCAAAGGTCACCGCAACACAACCATCAGTTTTCACATGTAGCCTAAACACCTGGGCTGGACATATGGAGGTATGCATGCCACAAACATCATCATCACCAACAGCTGAATCCTAGCCTGCTTACCATGGATCTCTGGATTTAGGAAATCCAGACTGTATGCGCCCAGTAAAATGTTGGCTTGCCGCTGCAGGGATTTGCCAAATGGATGGTTTCCTTCTGATATCACGTAGTAGAAAACACAACCAGCAGAAAAAATATCCACTGTGTGGGTCTGCAAGAGAACCATTTTCAAAAAAATATTACCATACAGCATCTTTAACAAGATTACAAGCCACTGAGGAGTTTTGGGGAGTTGGACAGCCTTAAAAATCCAGTGAATGAATGAATGAATGAATGAATGTTGGCCATATTAAAGAAAGATAAATTTCTAAGGTATAAAAAATATGAGAATTTCAACAGGATTGTTTATCGTGCCTTACTAAAATTCTAAAGCTAGTAGGGTTAAATATAATTTACAGAATTTGTGAATACAGAAGTTGTATTGCACAAGGCAAATCTTGCATTTAGCTGAATACGTAATAAATAATAAAAAATTAAATGTACACTAATTTCAAAATAATATATGATATTCTTGCGTTGGCAGTACATGTTGTTTGACACAAGGGGGCTTTCTCGGACGCTTTAGTTTTTATTCTTTTTTCCTAAATTCCTTTTCTAAGTGTGCGCCCTTATTTTTTGTTCAAAACACATCTGAAACATTCTCCTTCCTCAGCATTAAAACATACATTATTTTTCATCATGCAGCTCTAGATATGATACAACTCTACACAAAGGAAATAAATAGATTTAGTTTAAATCAAATCAAATCATAGTATGATGCTCTCTTAAATTGAAAGATTTATCTAATAATGTTAACAGTTCATCCTTGAATGCTGTATTAGGGATGAGAACAATTGCCTTTGATTTCAATGTATTAATTACTCTAAAATTGAAATCTATAGAGCCCAAGTGGATTTTGAAAGAGTTTGAACTTTGAAAAAGGCATGAGAAGAAGCTGGAACTGTAAAATACTATTTAAAAAATCTAGCAATTACAAACACTGTTCTTCTCCACTGTTTATAGCATTTTGCTGAAACCCAAAACAAGATCAGAGTGCTGATGACTTGACCCTCCCAATTGACCGAGAAGCAATTGGAAACATTCCTTCTTGCCCCTTTTCTGTGTTCTTCACTCCAAAAGGAATTTCTGACTGAACTGCAAAATCCACACTTATCTAAGGAGAGCTAATCTAGTCTAGGACCTTATTACAGACTGACTTTATCCTAAAGAGGGATCAGATCTTTCTTTCTTGTTAGGAAGGAAAACTGTGTCCCAGAGCTTAAATACTTTCAAACTTCTGCAGGAGACCCTACCCTGCTTCTCACCTTCTTCATGTGAGAGAAAGGAAAAAGAGGCCATCACATAAATATGTGCCTTATTTCAAATCACCATTCAAGGAAACCCCAGGAAAAAAAAAAGATTCAAAGCAAACGAAGCAAAATGCTTCTGACTTACCGGATTCTCTTTGCAGTCCTCGCTCAGAATCTCTGGAGCAATCCAACCTTCGGTGCCTGGGACTCCAGACCGGCGGCTAAAACTGTGCCTGCCGACAGCAAGCTTCTTGCAGAGGCCAAAGTCGGAGATCATGGCTTTCACCTTGCCATGGGCGTTCGGCATAGAGATGAGGATGTTGTGGGGTTTCAGGTCTCTGTGGACTGAAAGGAAGGCATAAGGAAGACCCCGAATGAGAAAAGAGCCAACTTACTGCTTCAGAATGTGACTTATCTCAAAAACCAGTCTGATTATAGACTTGAGTTACTCCCATATTAGTGATTTATAGCATCATCTGTTATCATCGTACTACTGTGGTATCACCATAAGAGATCCAAGCAGGAGTGAAATCCATCCGGTTCGGTCGAACCGGCAGGGATGATTGGCATCAGTTCTCCAAACTGTGTGGCAAAAATCCCTGGTGGCCACGCCCACACCCACACCCACGCCCACCTATTTGCCCTGTTGCCGCTCATCTCTTCTGGCCACTCGACCCGCCCACTCAATCCGAATGTTTCTTGCTCTGTTCACAGCAGCCTGTTCCTTTAAGATAGACCCAGGGAAGGAGGGGGCCGGAGGGGGGGCAGCTCTGCTGTGAACAGAGGGAGAAACGTTCAAATTGTCTCTGCCACAGAATTCAACATTAAATGCAGCAAAGACAATCCAAACATCTCTCTCTCTGTTCACAGCAAAGCTGCTGCAGCCTGTCCCTTTAAGATAGTCCCTGGGAGGGAGGGGGTCAGCAGGGAACCATAAAGTGAGCAGCAGCTCTGCTGTGAATGAACCAGTGGTGGGTTGCAGGCGGTACGTCCCGGTACAGGCCTACTGGTGCCTGCCGGGAGCACCGGGTACTGTTCCAGTACGGCACTCTGGAGGGCCCCACCCACCCTCCTTACCTGTATTTGAGCTCTTTGGCGCTTCCATGCATGTAGCGTACGCCGCTTACGCAACGCTCCGCCGAGCAGCTGGAGCATCACGGAGGCATCGTGAAGCATCGCAGGAGGTAAGGATGTATGCGCGTGCTGCACATGTTCATGTGGTGGATGCCGGGGCCCCCTTGCACTGTACCGGTTGCAACGGGATCCAGAACCCACCACCGACTCATACACACATTTTTTCCTACCGGATTCTGTGGGTGTGGCTTGGTGGTGGGTGTATGTGACTGAGTGGCCGTGACCATGAGTGACATCAAGTTGGCCACACCCACTCAGTCACAGACCCCGCCCCCAAGCCACATCCACAGAACTGGTAGTAAAAAAAAATTGAATTTCACCACTGGTCCCAAGTATAGGTTTTATATTCTTATGATGATGGCTGGTTACAACAAGCCATTGTTGTAACGATATAAAGTCACTAATGCAGAAATGATCTTCTTTTAATAACATTCATCTTTCCCATAGTCCTCTTAGAGAAGAAAGTCAACCCCATACTTTATGGGGTACACAGCTCACCAAAAGAGATGTTCAGCTCTTTAATTTCTCCTCATTATTTATGCTATGTTATTTATGTTAGTTATAATTCCTTAGATTTTTTTATCCCACCTTTGTTATGCTGACCTCTCATCAACTTTCAGCCAGATTTAGAATATTGCCATTATATAAAACAGTAATTCTGGCCTTAATTTGTTTGTTTTCCATCTCATAATCCAGACGCTCCCTCAGTTTTCCGGAAAATACTATCCTGCCACCCCAAACAAAGTCTCTAATTCTTCCCTCAAAAAATACAGCGGGAGAGCTGCCCATTAAAATAAAAGGGCTTCTTACCTATATTGAGAGAGTGAAGATAAGCCATGCCAGACATGGTCTGCTGTAAGAGAGTGATTGGCTGCAAGCCATGGTGACCAAAGTCCTTCTGTTCCACATACTAAAATCACACATACACAAAATCAGAACAAGATTAATGTTGCCATGCTCTGTAGTCTCCCTAGAAAGCAGACCAAGCAGCAATTTGTTTCTAGATAAACATGCATGTGCAGGAGAGCCGCCAAGGTGCTTTTCCAAAAGGCAACTGGACTTTCTTGTTGTTTTTTTCCCTTGAAAACATTTCACTTCTCATCCAAGAACTGAACCATTCGGTCAGAACTAAAAAAGCTTCTCAGATGAAAAGGAAGAGGATGAGAAGGTTCTTTTCAAGGAAAAAAAACAAAGAAAATTCAATTGCCTTTTGGAAAAGCACCTTCGGGGCAACTATGACCTGGATGGTTGAGAATCTTCATAGACTTCTGTAGGAGAGGTAACCAAATGACCATCTGGTGTTTGGGACTACAATTCCCATGAAGTGTGTAGAAATAGCAATAGCACTTAGACTTATATACCGCTTCACAGTGCTTTTACAGCCCTCTCTAAGCGGTTTACAGAGTCAGCAATTGCCCCCAACAATCTGGGTCACCATTTTACCCACCTCGGAAGGATGGAAGGCTGAGTCAACCTTGAGCCTGGTGAGATTCCAATTGTCAAATTGCAGGCAGCCGGAAGGCAGCAGAAGAAGCCTGCAGTACTGCACTCTAACCACTGCACCGGCTCTTTCTGGGTGTAACCCAGAAAGTAGCAGTCAAATTGGGAAATGAATGGTGTAAACCAGTTGGGCCTTGCTTTGAAACATTTGGGTATGAAAAATCAAGGTACAGAGCCTTGTAATTGGAAGGAGGCAAGAACAGAATAAGCAAGATCCTTTTGTGGAGCTGGAAATTCAGGGATCCCACCAGATAACGGCAGCTTGGTCATAGAGAGATGCCCAAAGGGAGACAGGAGAGGAAAAGCAGGAGTAGATCAGCCTGGAGGCACTGGGCAAAGGGAAGAAGAGGTAGCCTAAGGAAACAAGGCAGCTGGGAATTTTTAAGGGAAGACTTTAAAGGAAGAGAGATACAAAGTTTACTTGAGAGCAAGAGAGATAAGAGGCAAAGCCTTCAAATTAAAGGAGAGCCAGAAAGATTCCTGGTGAATGAAATGCAAAGGGGGGGAAAAGCCCAGAACTGTATCTGCTACCTATAGATACCGGAGGAAGAGAGAGCTTGGGGGTGCAATGGGATTTGTTTTGGTTGGCACACTCAGTCAATGTCCCAAAGGTGCTTTTTTCAAAAGGCAGCTGAACTTCCTTTGTTTTTCCCTTGAAGATGTTTCACTTCTCATCCAAGAAGCTTCTTCAGTTCTGGAGTTTCTTGGATAAGAAACAAAACGTCTTCAAGGAAAAAGAAAGTCCAGTTGCCTCTCGAGAAGGCACTTTTGGGACAACCATGATCATGGATGACTGAGAGTCTCCACAGACATTCAGCCAATGGGGAGAAGAAGCTGATGAGTGTCACCAGCAGACTGGGTTTGAACCCGAAAGCAAAGGGGAGGATCAAAATGTTTTTATGCGGTGAATTTTAATGTCATAAATTGCCTGTGTGTGAGTTGGTCAGCCATAAAAATTTGTTCATACCATGTTTCCCTGAAAATGACAGGGTCTTATTTTCTTTTGACTCCTGAAATAAGCACTTGGCCTTATTTTCAGGGAGGACTTATTAGTTTTGAGGCGCAGGAGGCGGCGAGCGGGATCACCTCATGGCTGCTGCTGTGTTGAAATTTTTTCAGGGAGGGCTTATTTTCGTAGGGCGGGCTTATTTTAGCACATGCGCTCAAAAGCCTGATTGGGCTTATTATTCAGGGAGGTCTTATTTTGGGGGGGGGAAAGGGTAATAATGATATATAATTTAGGTTTACCTCCTGTAAGGTGGCAGCACAGAGTTCCAGAGCAATGTACTGGAACTGACGGTCCCTCTCTGTGCAGAAGTAGCGGATTACATTCGGGTGTTCATCAGATTCACGCAGAAGCTGGACCTCCCGATCAGCAAAGCTGAAACATTCAGGGAGAATTCTCTTCACAGCGACATCTCTGTTGTCAAAGGTGCCCCTAGAAAAATCCCAACGTACAAGGGGGCAATGACTTAGCATTTATCCATACAGTTGGCTGGGATTTCACCTCTAATGCGGCATTAAAAAGCTTACAACAGTATTTCAAGAGATTTTTAATCTGGTTTAGAAAGAATACTCTAGGCTGGGGATACATTTATTGCAGGGGTGGGGTCTTTATAGTATTGCAAGGAGGACTCTATCAGAGAGTACTTTATTTTTCTAACTGGAAAATAAAAAGTGACATGGGTAGCACATGAGAGTTGCACTGTGCAAAGTTCCTAGTATAAAGTCACAACGTAAAACTTTTCCTTGGTCTCTGGAAGAACCTTTCTGCTAAGGAAGCATGATGGGAAAGGCAACGCAACAACTCTCAGGGCTACAATAAACTGGCAGTGATGCCACCTGAGTCCCTCATAAGATTGAATAAACAGAAAAGGCAGATTACATCATCCACATATAATTTCACTGCATCCCTAAAAGGCACAGAAGATCAGAGCAACTGTGTGCATTTAAGCAACACTTTTCAAGTATCTGAAGGGGCATTATGAAAAAAGATCAGGACCCATGTACCATCATTCATTCCAGAATATACAAAATAGAACAATAGAGGCAGATTCTGACTGAACATTAGGAAAAGTAGCCGTGGGATCAGTAACCCAGAAAAGTGATGCTTGACAGGGTCTCTTCAGGTGGAAGCTACTTAGCCATGCTTTAAGTTTTTAAACTGAGCCATAGTTGATGGCCTAAAGCAGGGGTACCTAACCCTTAGGCTGCCCCCCCCCACTGGTCCGCAGCCCTCTAAGAACCAGGCCACACAAGCAAGCGAAGCCCCATCTGCACACGCACAAGATCCAGGTAACATGTGAAACCGAGCCCTCTCCCCAGACCGTGGGAAAACAGTCCTTCACATAACTGGTCCCTGGTGCCCAAAGGTTGGGGTGGGGAAGGGTGCTGGCCTAAAGGATTTTGTTCTTACAATTAGTAAAAAAGATCAACATGGATTTTATAGTATGAAGGGCCACTTAAGAAAGGCTGGTATCTCTCAACAATATACAGGTAGTCCTTGACTTATGACAGTGGAGCCTGGAATTTTGTTACAAGTCATTGGAGTTGTAAGTCGAGGTACCATATGAGCAGACTTGATTTTACTACTATTTTTACAATGGTTCTAAGCGAATCACCATGGTTGTTAAGTGAAATATGCGGTTCTTAAGTGAATAATGTGATGGTTAAGTAAATCCAGCGTATTGGCATTGCTGGAAAATGGCAAAAAACCATAGCAAATTGTGATCACATGACTGCGGAAGGCTACGATTGATCTTAATTGGGAAATTGACGCAAAACGCAATCACATGACTACAGGACAGGGCCGTTGTAACTTTGAGGGTGGGTCATAAGTAAATTCTCTTAAAATCTGTCATAACTTCAAAACAGTCATTAAATGACCGGTCATAAGTTCAGGACTACCTGTACAGAACTGCAGAGACATCTGTCTGGTTACATTAATTTGTTACAAATGGATCAATGAAATGCTAGATTATGAAATATATCCTGAAAATATGTCTTTTGCTTTACCTATAAACAATGGTGCCCTCGGCTCCATGCCCAAGGACGTCCTTCGGATGGAATGAAATCTTTCCAACCACAATGGTGCCTGAGTTTCCATCTGGGAAGCCACGAAAGAAACAGGAAGAAAAAGAACCACACGTTTACATTTTTTCAGTAGCTGTTTAAAGTATCAATTGCAAAAGTCAAGATAAAGGTTTTAAAAGGAATTAAGAAGTTCAATACTTCAAAGATGACAATGGCAGTTCAAATATACTAAAACAAGCAAACACTAAAGTGGTATCAACAAGGTATAAGGGCAGCTCATGGACCTAAGATTTTGTTAACTTGCCATGTTGCAATGTAACTTCCTGAACCCTGATTTAGTCTAGAGGTGTTGGATTTCAGTTCCCGTGATGCCTAATCCGCATGGCTTTTAGGCATGTTGCTAACAATTATTGGGACTGAAATTCAATCCAGAAAGGATCCAGATAAAAAAGGTTGCTGATGAATCACTTTTCCAACCCTTCACCTGAAGATAGCAGATCCTGAAATGTTCCTATAAGGATGAGAAACATTGAACGACAGAGGATCTGTGCTACAGAAAACTCTTTACACACACTGGTTCAGTGGGCAATTGTATGAGGTTTTCATTAGTGCTTAAACATTGGATTAGATCACATTTATACAAACCTGAATTTTAAAAAAATATCACAGATACGGTGGCCAAAGCCCACAAATCTGACCTGATGGGAAATATCATTAATCCTAACCCCACTGGGGGGAGGGGGGAGAAATATATATACTTAGTCAGGTTTTAGCACCTCCTTCAGGTTCGGTGGAAAGGCAGCTTCCAACGTCAGAGGCAGAGAGGTTGGAGTAGGCAGAGTGGTTTGACGTCTTTGGCGACATATTTGGTGAGCTGGTGGCTGAGCCATCTTGCCTGGCACAAGGACCCTCCAGAGTTTCTGCCTCAGGAGGAAGGTCTATGGGGGGTCTGAAAGGCTGCTGCTTCAACAACTGCAGCTTCTCTTCGATCTGTTTCTGGAATTGCTGGTGCTGGCGCTGCTGCTGATGGTGCATGCTCTTACAAGAATAAAAAATAAATAATAGTCATCTTAAGCAACAGGAATGAGTTGGAATGATCCCATAAAGCCCACTCTTTCCTTAAACCCTTTCAATTATGCTTTCAATTTCCTACGTAGTTAATTCTGGGAACCGGAATACCAAGAGGTATTGGTTGAGGAAAGCTTCTGAAAAGACTTAAAAATATCACATTCATTGAGAGGGGAGGGTATACTATATAAGGCAGGGGTGTCAAACTCAAGGCCCAGGGGGCCGGATCCGGCCCACGGGGTGCTTAGTTCTGGCCCCTGGGGGCTACCCTGGAAACAGAGAAGGACCGGCCTATGGTGCCTCTGCCAGTGAAAATGGAGCTCGCGAGGGCTGCAGGCACCCCTCCCAAGCTCCGTTTTTTACTGGCAGGAGGCCATTGCAGCTGAAAACTAAGCTCGGGAGGGAGCCCATTTTTGCTGGTAGAGTGCTCAGGCAACCACAGGCGCCCCTGACATGAGTGATATTGAGCTGGCCACGACCCCACCCCCCTCGAGATTAAACACAACCTTGATGCCACCCTCAATGAAACCCATTTTGACATCCCTGATGTAAGGGTTAACTATATCATTGTTAGATTTAATTTTCACACCACAGTGCCCAACTGCGCAGAAGGTTGATTTCATATGTTTTTACTGATGTAGAAAAATAAAAAATAAGAGTTTATTATTTTTACAAGATTATTTATTTTACTTTTCACATAGAAAGCAGAAATTGAGTGACCTGGGATGCCTAAAAGGTTCCTTGTCAAAAAAAAACCTAAGCATGTCTATACCCCCTTATCCATGCCCAACCATTCACTATTGTTATATTATTAAGACATCCCTGGCTCAAGAGTTCATAGAATATAATTTGAGCGTGAATATTGCTTTAAAACGGTGGATACACACATACCATGGGATAGGTGATAACAAAGGCTACCCAGCCAACAAGCAGGAAAGTGCTCAAGAGAACGGTGGCAAAATTCTTCAAGATGGAATCAACCGGAGCCTCTTGTCGGGTTGTAGTTTGGCTGTTTGTCTCGGCAGCGTTCTCTGGAACAGGGCGTGGCAAATTCTCCTCAGGACTGCCAGCCATATTAATTGCCTGAGAAGCAAGAACAGCATCAATTTGAATGATCCCTTCTCTGCTATGACAGGTTTGTTTCTTAAACAATTAGAGAAAATACTGCAGAGATACAATTTTCAGCCTTCCTAAGAGGGAATGAAAACTGGCCCCATCAAAAATATACCATGTTTTCAAAGATCAGTTGACAGTTTCACATTTCAGATTTAGGGTGGGGGTGGGGGATTTAAATTCTAAATTCAATGTAGAAAGTAGGCAGCTCCTCCTAGGTGATCTGTTTCTTATGTCCTACATTCAAAGGTAAGCTACTAATATTTATTAATCAATATTGAACTCCTGCATAGAGGATCCTCAGTGAACTCTCATCAAGTGATCAGGCATGCTTAATTTATCTTCTGCAGGGCTCTTAACCTTTGAATATATATCTGAGGGTCCTTACCAGGTTACACAGGAAGCCCACCCACCCACACCCTTGGTCTTCTGTTCCTCTGCAAGACCTATAAAATCACTGATTCCAGCCAAGAGAGCTGCAAACTCTTCCTGTGCATGTCCTAACAAATGAAATGCAATGATTCCATTTTGAACGTGATGGTATTGTGTAGAAGAAGATATACCGTACTTTTTGGAGTATAAGACAACGCCCCCCCCCCCCCAAGTGGTAGAAATGTTGGTGTATCTTATACACCGAATACGGCCAGTTTTGGCCTCCTGAAACCCTGCCCCGCACATCCGTTTTCAGCAAAAACGGGGCTCCCAGAGGATTTGGGAGGCCTCCAGAGTACTCCTGGGGACTGGAGAGAGCGAAAATAGCACTCCTGAAGGGTTTTGGGAGGCCAAAAATGGCCCCATTTTTTTTTGCAAACAACAGGGCGCTCAGAAGGCTTGGCAGGCCTGCAAAGTGCTCCTGGGGGCTGAAGAGAGCAAAAACAGGATGTGTGGAGGCCAAAAACTATTTTTTTTCTTGTTTTCTCTTCGAAATCTTGGTGCGTCTTATACTTTGGTGCATCTTATAGTCTGAAAAATATGGTAATTGGGAATTAGCTCCTTAGTGGCAAGGTAAGGGCAAAAGCATTTGAGGTAATCTGAGGAATGATGTTAGTCTTAAGGTCATCAACATAGTCTATTAACACACTCTTAAATGGGGAATGCATCATGCTGGAATCGATTGTTACATTACACATGGCATACTAAAATGTGTGTCAAAAAAACCCCTTCTGTTCACATCTGCTTTTAAGCAGGTTAATTTGAATGGTTAGGGTTTCTAACTGATCTCTAAGTAGGATTTTTAATTCTAGTTCTTTATTACTGATTTTAGATTGTTTTGTGGCATTTTGGAGATATTAATATTCATTTGGTATTTGTGTTTATTTTTATTTTGCAAGTAAGCCAATTTGAAAAGGCTGTTTAGCCTTTAAGAATGACATAGCTCCTGAAAAAAAACCCATGAATAATATATTTGCTTGGGGAAATGTACTGACAATATTTGATGATTGAATCTATTTAAGAAAGACTGTTAAGGAAGCTCATCCTTTGATCTGCGAGAAATTGCATCTAAGATCTTTATTATACTGACTTCCATTTATGTACATTTATTTTATGCAAGTGGAATATTTTCTAGTAAATTTGTTAACTGGGTTTTTAAAAACAAACAAACAAACCTCTTCAAAAACTTTTTTGTCTGAATCTGCTGGGATCACATTTTCCTGACGTTTCGGCAGGTTGCTTGGAAATTTCTCCAGGATCCTGGTGGAGGCTGATAATGGGGTCTCATGATGCCCTTCAAATAGGAACATGGTTTCTGTTACTCCCAAAGGGGAAAAAAATGTCCACGAAACAGTTTCATACAGTATACTTTCATTTAAATAGCTCGAAAATATGGCAGCATGATCAAGAATACAAGAAAACAAGGAACAGTCCCAGTTAGATGATCAAAGGTTAATTTAACCCAGAATTCAATTTCCAATTTCCAATTTCTTCAGAGGTGAGTTCCCACTGGTTCAGACCAGTTCGGCTGAGTAGGTAGTAACTCGGCCTGCCACGCCCCCAAATCGGTTCTATCGTCGTCGGCGCCATCTTGATTTTCACTTCTGCACATGCGCAGAACAATCTTCATTGCAAAAATGTAACTTTTTTCCTTTTCTAACACTGTGTGCATGTGCAGACGTTTTTAGGTGCAAATGCGCACGCACGCAAAAAAAAATGCGCACCAAACCGGCAGTAATGCTAGCAGCAACCCACCCCTGAATTTCTTGGAATATTGCAAACAAGACAGGAAGCCAATAACTGTCCTTCCCTGTTATTGGTTCCCAAGGCTGGTTGTGTCTGAGGTGCCACTCAGCTATCATAGTAGCAGTCACCCATAGCAGGTTGCCTTCTTAGACTGGAATCTATACGGCTCCAGATGTTAGTTGTCATCCCTGCCCCAGAACTACTCCTCATTGGCTAGGCTGGCTGAGAATGCCTGGAGTTGTAGTTCCGCAAATATTCAGAGGCAAAAGTTCTTTTCACTAATCTGAGAGTTTATCCAACCTCACTTAAAAGAGGAAACATAACAGAATAACAGAGTTGGAAGGGACCTTGGAGGTCTTCTATTCCAAGCCCCTGCTCAGAAAGGAAACCCTATACCATTTTAGAGAAATGGTTGTCCAGTCTCTTCTTAAAAACCTCCAGTGTTGGAGCACCCACAATTTCTGAAGGCAAGCTGTTTTCACTGGTTTATTGTTCTGTCAAGCAATTTCTCCTTAGTTCTAAGTTGCTTCTCTTCTTGATTAGTTTCTACCCATTGCTTCTTGTCCTGCCTTCGGGTACTTTGGGGAATAGTTTGACTCCCTCTTCTTTGTAGCAGCCCCTGAGATATTGGAACACTGATATCATGTCTCCCCTAGTTCTTCTTTTCACTAAACTAAACAAACCCAATTCCTGCAACCGGTTTTGAATTCCACCTCTGTGGAATAGTTGCATATTCTATCCTTTTACATTAATACCCAGAATCGGAAACGAATCACATTGCTAGTTCATTAAAGCGAACGTTCTGGCTTTCAACTTACCGATAGCAAATGAACTCAACAAGTCAAGACCTCAGATGTAACTCTGGAGCATGCTTTTGTGCTTCATAATAATCTTATTATACTTAAAATGACTTTTTCCCTTCCAAGTTCCCCTTCCTGATATATATTTTGCAAAAGACAGAGAACTTTTTTTAAAAAAACTTTAAATTAAACCAATTATAATATGGTAGAAATTGAATGGCTTCTATGAAACTGCTATTTTGTGCATTATGGTTAGTATATTCATAGAAAATATAATTTTATTATTTTTCCATCTCTTGTTTATTAAAAATCCATCAAAAAGGAAATGGAAACGCAGTTGGATTTACTTGGACAGTATGTTTCAAGAATCCACGGTAATACTTATTTTAATTTTCCATTTTGTTCACCAGAGGGCAGTATAATGTAGAAAAAACTTTTCAGTTACCTATTAAAAGCCAGTGGTTCCTCAGATAATGGAGTCCTTTCTTTGATTTAAATTCAGGCTGGAACCTTAGATCAGTACTTGGGGTGATCACACATTCTTCGATAGTGACTCCTTGTATTTTAGGGCCTTCTATCAGTGGAATGGGACTTCCCCGGGGCTAGAGAAAGAGAAAGGAACGACGACAAAAACGTGAAATCTTTAGGTACAGGAATAGAACATAAAACAAACTAAATTCTTCCATGGATTTAAACATTTCACACTTATGCACAGCTCTGTGGAATTCACATAGATTCCCCCTTTTTTGTTACTCAATTTGGGGATAGGCAGCTTATGCTTTTCAGAAATGTGGGATTGTAATTCACACAAGCCACTGCTATCAGTCATACTGGCAAAGATTCTTAAACATGGAGTCCAAAATATGAGCAAGCTTACATTGGGCTTAAGAAATCCAAGTATTTTTTCTTTAATTAAACCAAATAAAGGGAAATAAAAAGAATGCATTAAATATACTGGGTGTACATACAAACTGTGGTGGAACAGACAAAGAAGCAGGAGATCTAATCTGTGGGTTACATCAGCCCTGCACACTTACCATAATAGCCACTCCTTCATGTACCATTGATGGCGAAGCGTATAAGCCGGTAGAGTATTTCCCTACATAAAGTGTTGGCCTAGAGGAAGAACATTGGGAATCAGGAAGAAAAAGTTAATCGTGCCATGCCTGTATTATCCAGCAGCCCCAACAGGTAAAGTGCCTGAGGCTTATGCAAATGTTTTACGTTAAGGAAGATTGCAAAAATAGGGAAACCACGAAGTAAATTTTCCCTTGAAATTGCCCTTGGAAAATAAATAGTAATGACAATATTATTGTGGATTCTCAAATAAAAGAAGGGACTGATTGAAGAATACTGTACAGGCAGTCCTTGACTTATGATCACAATTGGGATTTTTGTTTTTACTGCCACTGAAAATTTGAACAGTCACTAAATGAATGGTCATAAGTCAAGGACCTCCTGTATAGGTCCAGGGATCACATTGATAGCCCTAAGATTATTATTGCAGAAAGGCCATACAAAGGTATGCCAAGGGATGACGTAAATGCAGACTTGAACAATACACACACTCTCCTCTCCTTCTCCCTCTCTCCATTTTCAGTCATACATCATCCTCCGTGGATATTGCTCTCAATGTATTTATGCTTACTAGGCCACTATGAATTAATAAAAAAGGACAGATGAGAAAGAACAGGCAACTTTCCCCCCTGTTTCTGGGTAACAGTACCCACCTCTATCGGAAAATGATTAGACATTTTTTCAAGTGCCACAAAAGGGTGGTAACTAATTTTTTGTTGTATAGATTAACTATTGGCACAGCCTGGTTTTTCCTTGCACCAATGCCTGTGTTACATAGATACTTGTATATATGACTCACTGCATTAGGACCACTGGACCACTAGTGACCAACGCACCCAGCCATGATCATTAATGGCTGCCCTCAAACTATATTCTAGAGCAGGGGTGTCAAACACAGGACCTGTAGGCCACATCTGGCCCACGATGTGGTTGGATCTGGCACGTGGGGCCATCCTGGAAAATGTAAGGGGATGACTCTCGTCGCATCAGCCCAGTTTACCCAATGCAAAGAGGAAACATTGGGCCAGCGTGATTTTGACCCGGTCTACCCAATGCAAAGAGGAAACATGCCAGCAGTTTGGGGAGTGGCATCAAGCTGGCCACGCCCACCCAATCAACCACACCCACCCAGTCAGCCACTCCCACCCAGCCCCCTGAGGTCACCACAGCCCTAATGCGCCCCTTAATGAAATTAAGTTTGACACCCCTATCCTAGAGAGACATTCAGGCCTCAGGCAAAACAGCCCCTACCTAACCCTTTGCCTACATGTCACCACACCTGTCTGCATCTGCAGGGTTTTATTAAAACTGCGTAGGAGATATCCTCGCAACAGAAAGCAAACCTTGGATTTCTATTTGCATCTTTTGTGGCCCCTGTGCAGAAGCTTATTCTTGCTCTCGTTTTGGGGTTGGCGTTAACGTTGCCTGCTGAGTTTCTCATGAGCAAAAGTTAATAATTGCATCAGAAGAGGCATCTGGGGACCAGGATTTTTGAATTCTTTCAATGCAAAGTGCTCTTCATCCATAACCACAGACTAATACAAAAAAGGCTGTTGGCAAGTACAGATGGTCATCAACTTATGACCACAATTGAGCCCAAAACTTCTGTTGTTAAGTGAAACAGCTGTTAAGTGAGTTTTGCCCCATTTTACGACCTTTCTTGCCACAGTTGTTAAGTGAATCATTGTGATGCTTAAGTTAATAACACAGTTGTTAAGTGAATCACTGTGACTGTTACATTAACATGGTTGTTAAGTGAATCACTGCCATTATGTTAATAACAGTTAAGTGAATCACTGCCATTGTTAACAACAGTGGTTAAGCGAATCACTGCCATTGTTACGTTAATAACAGTTGTTAAGTGAATCACTGCCATTGTTAAGTTAACAACACAGTTGTTAAGTGAATCACTGCCATTGTTAAGTTAACAACACAGTTGTTAAGTGAATCACTGCCATTGTTACATTAATAACACAGTTGTTAAGTGAATCACTGCCATTTTTAAGTTAATAACATGGTTGTTAAGTGAATCACTTCCATTGTTACACGGTTGTTAAGTGAATCTGGCTTCCCCAATGACTTTGCTTGTCAGAGGTCACACAAACTGATCACATGACCCTGCCATCGTCCTAAGTACATGCCAGTTGCCAAGCATTTCAATTTTGATCATGTGACCATGCTGTAACGGTTGTACGTGTGAAAAACAGTCATAAGTCCCTTTTGTCAGTGCTCTTGTAACTTGAATAGCCACTAAATGAACTGCTGTAAGTCGAGGACTGCCTGTACTTGAATCCCATACGGAATCAGATTGATTATTGAATCCCCGCAAGAGAATGACTGAGTTGATTCGATAATACTAAATGTACAATTTTTAACAAACAAACAGGCCATGATATGGAGGAGGGTGGGGCAAAAAAGCCCCTTAGACTCACATTAGTTTGCTTTTGGTTTCCGTTTCTTTGGGAAATGGATATTTCCATTTAGTGATGCGCCCAACTTCACCGGACATGAACGTCAAGTAGCGCAGGGTTTCTACTCCCACATTGGTGTGCATTACTTTCCATAGGCCTTCCCGCTGCCAGATGTAAAAAGCTACAACGGGGGAACCATAATTCTGGATCCACAAGACATCCCCGGACTCACTGTCCACAGTCACCACTAGTCCGTCTCCATTAGATGCAAAGTGAGACATTTCTGGAATGGGCACAGATAAAAAAACGACACATTTTTAATGTGTCACACAGGGGAAGAAGAAAAGAGAAAGGAGAGGAGGAAAGGAGAAAAGAGAGAAGAAGGTTAGGTAGGAGAAAGAAAGAGGGAAGAAGAAGTTGTTGTAATATAAGATGGATGTAGGGGATGGCAGGAAAGCAAGCTCGAATATAGTATTATATCTTTAGGGAAAGAATGGAAGCATAAATGTGAAAGGACAATATATAACACTAACGATATTTATGAGAAATGTATATTTGTGAATGTATGAGAAACACAAATAAAAACAACTTTTTTAAAAAAAGACACATTTTTCATAATTGGACACAACCAGCAGTCTTCTTACTTCAACCTGCAAGTAGGATTAATATTCTTACTGTATTGGGCGTCTTCATCAGGCAATGTTGCTGCGTAATTGAAGTAAGTGGCATTCCAGCGGAGTTCCTTACTCTTGGTATCGTACATAGTGATGGTGTACTCTGTTGAAAGGAAAACAACATTTTACGAAAGAGAGAAAAAAAAAAAAACAGTGGCATTGAGTGTCTTTCTACTAGTGTGTGGATTGCTGGGAAATTCTTACCAGCCTCTGGTTGGCTGTTATGGGAGAAAAAAGATTTGAGTCTAATCCAGCAGAACTCTAACAATCTGTATGAAATCAGATATTACTAAGCAGTTTTCTCACTAGACAAAGGCTCAGCATATTTCACTGAATATCAGCAAGCAGCACTGTCTCATTGTGAGTGGGAAGCTAATCTGATCTCTTGAGGCTTTCGTTTTTATACAGCAACCTTATCTATGAGCATCAAATATTCCAATGATAAGCAGGACTGAAGAAATGCTGTTTCCTTTCCCCACCATGGGTGATCTAAGACACACATGCACACAGAGTCCCACTCACTAAACAAAGGGAATACTCATAAGCTAACTCTGGAGATGACATGGATTACTTGTGGAAGCCTATGAGTCCTGAAGGATGGCAAACCCCACTTTAGTTTTTTCAACACTGACAAAAAGGCTTGCGGTGTGCTCACGAGGTTAGAATGCTGGGCTGACGATCAGCAGGCTCATGTTTGAGACCCGTTGTTGCCACGGGTGGGGCGAGTTCCCATCACATGCTCCAGCTTCTGCTGACCCAGCAGTTCGAAAGCGAGCAACCACGAGTAGATAAATGGGTACCATTTCAATGGGCAATGGGAACGTGAAAGGAGAACCCAATCCCCCAGGCAACTATGATGTCACCAGCAAATCCTTTCACCACAAAAATACTTTGGTGCTTCCGACACGGAAGTATAACACTGACACAAAGGCATCTCAGAGGCTGAGGTGCAAGAACGTTACTCTGATCTCTGAGAAATCAGGATGGGGACTCCAAGATGGCAGGAGGACTTCAATATAAGCATCTCCCTTTTCCAATGGCTTGGCTTTTCAAAACTTTCTTACCTGTTCGACCAAGATATAGCAGGGAGGTAGATGGGCACAGGCTTTCAGCAAATGAAGAGGTTAAAGTCTGCTGTTTTTCTCCTGTTGCAAGGTCTACTACATACCAGCTGTCCTGCTTCTTCCCTAATAGTAAACATCAACATGAGTACAATGAAGCTTGAAGGGAAATAGTGCAGTTATTCCTCGATTTACGACCATTTGTATATAATTATGAGGGTTGCAGTGT
Source organism: Thamnophis elegans (assembly GCF_009769535.1). NCBI lineage: Eukaryota > Metazoa > Chordata > Lepidosauria > Squamata > Natricidae > Thamnophis > Thamnophis elegans. Next base: position 36,990,809 of record NC_045542.1, read on the forward strand.
TCTGAGGTCAAGTGATTTCCATTTGTGACCGTCCTAGCTAACTTCCAATTAGCAAAGTCAATAGGGGAAGCTGGATTTACTTAACGACATTGTGACTCACGCAACAAGAGTACCGATTCGCTTAATAACCATGACAAAGAAAACTCCTAAATATAAATTTAATAAATAATTTTAAAAAATGAGCATGACTCACTTAACGATAGCCTTGCCTATCGATGGAATTTCCAATCTCACTTGTGATCATAAATTGAGGACTATCTGTGTTTTCAGAATCAGTTTCCTGCCTACTAGCCACTAAGATATATGCTTTATCATCCGGATCTTCTATGAACATGAAACAACGGAAGTTCACAGCATTAGCAAAAATCCAGGTAGTGAATTAACTGCTGAAGCAGTGAATTAACTGCTTAAGTAAAATTCAGGTAATCCCAAAGCAAACAAAAAGTCCCAAGTCAAACAAGCAAAGAATAACCCTACACAACTGCAATATGGAGACTGTTTTTGGTAGTCTATCAAACATAACATTGTACCCAGCACACAAAATATTTTTAAATTAACTTCAGTGCACAAAAATGACAAAGTAATCTTTGGGTTGTTACGTAAGGAATGATAAACCAGACTTAAACATGAGTAAATATCCAAGGGCTGCAACTGAAAGAAATTTCTATCCAAGTACTCTAGTAAATACCCCTATATTTTACACTCACATGGAAACGCTATAAAATACATGCAAATGTTATTTTTAAGTAGGAAATGGAACATTACCCATGTATAGAATTCCATCTGAACTGCGGCAAGGGGAGGCCTGGACAAGCTCTGGGATGGTGAATGGCAGTTTCTAGAACATAAATGTCCATATTAGTCATCTTCACTTCATAGTAAACATTTAGCGAGGATTGCAAGACAAAGACAATTGATGAATCCCATTTCAAAGCAGGTTGTTATTGAAGGGGACTGCCAGATTCAAGTTGTTTTGTGTACGTCAACACCAATTAGCAATATCAGCCATCTGCATTTGCCTTGTGTCACACAAAGCGTCAAAGATTTATATCAGCAAGTAACTCTGTGGTATCGATTTTGAGTCATTGCTACTTTCCCACAGAAGAAGTATCTGTAAATCTTAGTTTTTGGCCTGTTTACTTTCTTTTTTGCTAAATATATAGTTTACCTCCCTTATTTTTACTACTAATTGGAACTTTGTTCACATTCCCTAGGGAGCACCTTAAAGTTTCTATTTTGAGAAGCAAGTCCAGGAAAAAGAAGCAGGTGCTATTGCTCTATAATGCACACTTCTTTTCAGAGTGGAAGAAGGCGGTACATCTATTTGCTCTAAACACTCCAGGATGTATGATGACAGAAGAGGCTAAAATGGAACCCACTGGCAAGGACAGAGAAAGAGAAAGACATCATAAATCAACCCTCCGAAAAAAAAAGACCCTGTCTTCTCATTGTAATTATTCATCTTAATAGAAAAGCAAACCGTCTTTTAAATGTAGTATTTATCTAGTCTTGTATTTAGGGTTCAGGGTACGTCATGGCCCCATCGGAGCCTGGGTCCAAGGAGGAGGATGAGATGGAGCTAGGAATGACCAGAGGAACAGAACGAAGTAGTCCTCGGGTCTGGGAAGGGGCGCCAGCGAAGGAGAGAGGGTGCATGATGACCAAGTGGGGAGGAGAGGGCAGTCAGTGGTGCAGAGAAGTGACAGAGCTCTGGCGATGAGTAATTATCTCCCCCCCCCTCAATCCCCGAGAACGGAGAATGGAGAGGAGGCAGGATCAGTGCAGGGCAACCCGACGACTTGACTCGGGAAGAGGGCGCCCTGCCCCTCTTCGCAAGGCTCACCTGGGGAATGAGATTTAAAGACTTGCCATTGGGAGGGGCACTTGTTGAGAACAAGTGTTGCCTTTTTCCAGTCTCAGGAGCTGTTACCGACATTTGGATACTTTGCTGTACCTTGTCCTGCTTGCCTTGCTTGCTTGGCCTGGCTATGTGCAAGTTTGCAGCGACACATTTCTGCTCTGTGTTGTGCTGCTGTCCCAGTGAACTCTTCCTGCGACGAGGACTCCTTGGAACCAAATTCCTTCAACTGTGGCTGCTCTCAGAACTGTGCTACTCCTCTGGACTAATAGCAGCCAGGAACTATTCGAGGGGTTTGTTTAGAGTTTTGCTCCTAGACTTGCAGTGAACAGTGGCACTTTGGGGGGTAAGTTGGAGCAATAAAGGGGAGTTAAGCTTTTGTTCTGGCTGTGTTGCTTCTGTTCCCAGTCCCTGGTCATCACAGAGTAGTACAACCCTCTGTGTTTGACACTAATGATAACCTTGAGAAGCTAGGAATCAAGGACCAGCCCAAAATGAGTCAATGGGCTGAATGGCCCATCTTCATCTTCCTGATTAATAACCAGCACTCCTGCTTTGGATAGCTGTAGAAATGCAATAACTCCAACGTTGAGCAGTGAAAGCTGAAGTGCCCACTTTTAGCATTGACTAATTGTCCTGCTAACAAAGCTTAGTACAGAACGTAAAATTACACATGGTGCCCAGGATTGTGATCATTTGCAAGAACATACAGTGCAGTCATCCAGTTTATGTGATATTTACCCACTGGATACCTGTTTGCAGCACCTATCTTATCCTCACACCTGTGTATCACAAAACTACAACACACATATGGCATGTACCCACTATAAAGATGTTGTATCTAAACTCAAGCAGGCCTGGTCACGGCACGGATAAAATAATGTAGTATTTTAATATCTATATAGTAAAAAAAACCAATCTACAACTTCTACATTTTAGAGATAAAAATAGAGGCACTGCATTCTCACATCCATACTATCCTCAGATTGCAGTGCCTTTGCCAGTAGCCATGCTGACTGGGATAGAACGGATTTGTAATCCCTACCTATCTGGAGGACACATGGCTAGAGAGAGCTGTTCTATCTCGTTCATATAGTGAGCCTTTCTGTACAGTGCATCAAGGCAGATTGATGAGGATGCTCGGGTGACCAACATCAAATAGCAAAGCAGATTTGGCAGACAAAACTATACAGCAATAAGGTGACACATATTTTGCTTTTAGCTTTTCTATTCTTTTTCCCCCCCTTTTGATGCCTTTGAGTCAGTGTTGACTTTTGTTGACTCCGTGGACAGGTTCAGGCAGTTTTCTTGCCAAGATCACAGAGGTGCTTTGCCAGTGCCTTCTTTTTCCTAGGGTTGAGAGATTGACTAGCCCCAAGTCACCCAGCTGGCTTTCATGCCTCAGGTGGGATTATAACTAACTGTCTTCTGCTTTCTAGTCAGGTACCTCAGCCACTACGCCAAACTGGCTCTCTGAGCTCATTAATCTTTGCCAAATTATTCATCCCAGAAGAAAAAAAATATTGCAACCATTAAGGAAATTGAGTATCTGTGAATGAATAATTCAAATGCCCTGAGAACTGTTAGTAAAGTATTACACGGAGAAAACAATACAGGTAGTCCTCGACTTATGACCACAATTGAGCCTTACATTTCTGTTGTGGTGAGACATTTGTTAAGTGAGTATTGCCCAATTTTAGGACCTTTCATACAAATAAATTAAACCTATAACCTATAAACCTTTCTTGCCACAGCTGTTAGGTGAATCGCTGTGGTTAAGTTAGTAACACAGTTATTAAGTAAATCTGGCTTCCCCATTGACTTTGTTCATGGGTGTCAAACTCACTGCGTCACGCGACGTTTCACATTTCCCCCATTCATGGAGCTGGGGTGGGTGTGGCCTGTGCATGATGCATCCAGCCCATGGGCCGCCAGTTTCACACCCCTGACTTTGCTTTTCAAAAGGTCACAAAATGTGATTACATGACCCCAGGACATTGCAACTGTCATAAATTTGAGTCAGTTGCCAAGTGTCTGACTTTTGATCACATGACCATGGGCATGCTGAACTGGTCGTAAGTGTGAAAAATGACCATAAGTCACTTTTCCCAGTTGTTGTAACTTTGAACAATCACTAAATGAGCTGTTGTAAGTCGAGGACTACCTGTATCCAGTAAAAAGTATGAGATGAGACATGGGCTATGATTTCAAGAGCTTCAGCTCAGCAAGAGGGCCTTTGGTTTATAAGGAACTGCAGTGAAAATTCTTCATCCCTCAGGAATAAGTGTAACTGTGTTTCTGGGATGAGCTTAACTGCCAAAAATAGCAATTTTGACCCCACTGTATGTATGGAGAAATGTTAAAAAAATAAAAAGGCATGGCCAAAAAGTTCAAAAAGTACTTCACATTTTGTATTTCAGCTCTGTGAGCAGGAAAAAAAACATATTTCCTGTGCTGAAATAGTACAACATATCTATGAAACAGATCTCAATCTTCCCAAGAAATTGGTGAGAACAATTTGCACTTGAGTAAAGTGCATCTTAGAATCATTTCTAAACACAGTGTGATTTCTACTTTCTTGTGGGACGTTGAAAAGTCTAGTATAATTGCCACCTTCAGGAGGACCTTGGTGTACTTCAAAGATTCTAAAGTAATGCCTTCTTAACACTCTGAAGGCCACAAGTGCTAACAAAACAGTGTTTAGAAAAGGTTGACACCTACACAGAATGGAGAAAAGGTGAGTTATACTGGGAAAAATCTTTTTCTTTGCTTCCTCCTGCCTATTTCAGCGTTCTCCAACTTGCTGTTTTGCAAATGTTTTGCAATTCCCATTCAAAACCAAGAGAAACATTTTTCCCCATCAGTTGTTATCTTTAATTTCAGATGCAAAAGTCATTGCTCTTTTCTCTAACTAAAGAAAATGCTACCACTGTACCTTTAGGGCAATTTGAGAGAAAACATATTTCCCCCTCCAGAATTGTAAGAGGAAGTCATAACAGTTTCAGGAAGAAAAAAAAAACTTCGTAGAAAGCCAAATTTAATCTCTATTTCATCACAAAGCTGCTGTTCTTAAGTAATTAAGCAACAGAAATCTCTGGTGATCACATCAGCTCTATTTAACCCTTACATACTTTGAAAACAATGACAGAGGCACTATGGTCTAAAGTTAATACTGGAACCAATGCAGTTATCCCAGACATCCATTTTTTTCCTGGAATAGGATGGATTTTTGGATGCTTGCTTGTCTGATCTCCTTAAGACTATAATTAATTGCCTGGCTCTCTTCTAGCTTCATCAAAAGATGTTCCCAAGTCAAATTCATCTCTTTCAATATTGCACGTGTAATGTAATTCAAAAATAAGCTAAAGCGTTTATTAGGCTTATTACAAAGCCAAAATCATTTCCCAAAAGATAACAATGAACATTCTGAATTCATTTTCCCCCGCTTCCAAAGAAGGAGCCTGAGCATGACTGCGTGCCATTCCTGGAATTAAAACCTAAAGCAGGCACCAAGAGATAACAAGCCTCCAAGACAATTGCTTAATCTGTACAATATTTTAGTAAATGCAGGCTGGATTTTATTATAGATTTTAGTTATTAATTACTATTTTATACTAGAATTTTTAATTGTATATTTACTGAATGTTTTTATTTGTTCTGGTCTATGGCAGTAAACTATACTGGTGCTGGTGAACTATGGTGCTGGAGAAGACTCCTGCGAGTCCCTTGGATTGCAAGGAGATTAAACCGGTCAGTCCTAGAGATCATCAACCTTTACTACTCTTTAGAAGGCCAGATCCTGAAGATGAAACTCAAAATACTTTGGCCACCAAATGAGAAGGAAGGACTCACTGGAGAAGAGCCTAATGATGGGAAATATTAAGAGAAAAAGAAGAAGGGGACAACAGAGAATGAGGAGGCTGGATGGAGTCACTGAAGCAGTAGGCTTGAACTTAAATGGACTCCGAGGGATGGTAGAGGACAGGAAGGCCTGGAAGAACATTGTCCATGGGGTCCTGATGGTCAGACACAACTTTGCAACTAACAACAACAACGATTGTAATAAACTGAATTGATTGATTGACTGAATTGGTAAATACAAAAGTTTTATCAGGTGAAAATCAGTACTTCAGAGCATATAGAATAATTGACAACTTCAGTACTATGAATCTGATTGGAACAGAAAGAACTATAGATTTAGGAAGAATATATGTGCCCAGTGTAAAAAAAATGCTTAGGATTTCTTATTGTGGCTACCAGGCCTATTTAGGTTGCATAAATATCATATATCCACATTGCAGTATCTTTTAAAGTATTTTCCAAGCAAGTATATCCGCAGCCTTCTAGTAAGAAACCTAGATCATATATATTCCTAAGCCATAATGTGGTTTGGTTTTGGCTTGACAATCTTATTACAAGAAAGGAGCCATAGCTTATGAACCACAGTAGATGAAATTGTCTATTGCCATGTACCAAAAACCATCTTGTTAGTGAAACTGATGAATCCATGTTTGTCAAGCTGCAATGGAGGCATTCTATTCCATCATCTCTGCATTCTTTTTGCTCTTTTTCCAACCAATTGCTGGATTTTCAATTGAGATACCACAGCTCAGTATTTTAAGAGATTAGCTTTTTGCTAACTCATACTACAGGTACTCCTTGACTTACAAGGACTACTCAAACAGTGATGGAAAAAAGCACCTCAGAACCAACCCTAACTCTTAATGATAGTTGCAGCAACCCCAAGACCACATGATTAAAATGTGGATGCTTGGCAACTGGCAGCAGCCTGAGTTCATGTGATCATCATTTCTGACCTTTCTAGCTGGGCACAGTCAGACTTGCTTAATGACTCCATCAGTTAACAACTGTGGCAAAAAAGCAGGCATGACTCATTTTAATGGTACTTTGCTTAGCAATGAGTGATTCTGTTCCCATATTGGGAGCAGTTGAGGACTGCCTATATATGCCCCTGAACCTTGTATAATGTGACACATAGAAATTTTCACAATGATTAATGTAGAAGAGCTTTCCCAGATTTCAGTGTTTATCTCTGGAGAGAAACCATTTTGCAGAAGTTTTACAGCTTCCTAATTTTTCTTAAAAATAACTCCAAATGTTAGTCAAGTGAGGGTTTGTTTATATATAAAGTGGGAAAGAAAAAAAAATGTAAACATAAGATGGAAACAGGTAAAATAATATTGTGAGTTATGTAGGCTTCTTCTCTAGTGTTATTTCTTATAAAATCAGAATTTTATATACATTGTCAAAAAAGATCTCCCTTATGCAGCAAGACAAGCTAGATAAACATGCTTTGTTAATCTTAAAAGCTGTTTCTCATTCAATGAGAACTAAATAATTACTTTGTGATCAAATTATACGTACAGTTAAGCCTTCATTATTCTTGCCACCAAGGGTGTACAGACTTCCATCATTGGGATCAGGAAGAAATGCCGGCCTAGGACTGAAGAAATAATTAAAACAGCAATTACTGTGTTGTATTTGTGAAAAGAAAAGACAGCAGAGTTGTGGTCAGTGTACATTTACTTGTGAGCATGGCTATATTACGAAACAGATGTGGTTTTTTTTAAAGGCAAATATGCGTTTTTATTTAAGCACAGTCATTTAAACCCCTGGTTTTGCATACCACAGCCTCTGAATTTGGATGGACATAGTAATCTTTCAAATTCCTTGATTTCAAGTTATTTTCATTCTTTCAAACTACATGCCACATTTCAATTTGGAAATTAATTATATGGGTTCGTTTTAGTAATAATTTCTAATCAGCTGTTCTGGTAAAATGGGGAACAGATTGGGCAGATGTTGATGAAATACAAGCTCAAACAGTCCCTTGTCCTGCAATCAGAGTTGCCTTGCCTGTTCCTCCTGAAGATCAATGTATTTGTTAGCTTATGAACCAGCATGCCTCTTTTGAAGCAAATACCATACTGAACTGCTCTTCACAGTCAAAAATAAAGCTATGATGTGTAAAATAAGCTTCAACATGCTAAATTCATATTAAAATAAGTACATACTTTAACATAATCTTGGGCTGACATTTTGAATTTGAGAAGTCATTCTTGGAGTTGAAGTCCACACATCCTAAAGCTGCCAAAGCTGAAAAATACTGCTCTATGTTCTTGTGGCCATAATTTTATTTATTTAGGCTTTAACTCATTTTTCTACTGCCCACTGCAATCTACAGGGACATTCTTCTGGCCATTTAATTGAGGCAAACTCAATTAAAAATGACATTAAAAACAGACAAGTCATGTAAGCCATAAGGTTTTTCAGGCACCATAGGAAACCATTAGGGGTATTCTGAGGGTGTCAAAAAAGTGAAGATAGCAGCCACAGCTACCATAAAGTCCTGCCTGCTTTTATATGCACTGCACAGCATGCTGGCTGGGGAATTCTGGGAGTTGGAGTCCACCCATCTTAAGTTGCCAAGGTTGAAACAGACTATACAGGAACATAGCATTCTCTAACTCTCCTGTTGCTGGTGGATCATAGAGCTTCCCAGCTTTCCTGTTTTGTAGGAGGCAAGAAGGTTATTGATCCTCCCAGCCTTTAAAGTACTTTTGAAATGTCTTCTGAGAAGGAATGGGACAAATAGACGCTGCCAACTCGCTGCAAGACAGCTCACTATAGGACAATTCAACGAATACAAAAGTTACATTAATTTTGCCAGAATCATGACCAATAATAAAGAAAGTCAATCCAGAAATACAAGAGTTACAATAATTTTGATAAAAAGGTCACTAATAATAAAAGTAACTGAAATAATTAACACAGCGTTGAATTGTCCCACAGCGAGTGGGCCATGATATGTTGGCCAAGGTAAACTGTCCTAGATCCTTTCTGAGGGTCACAGGGGAGAGGGGCCAGGCAAAAATTGGGAGCACTATCTCTTGGGCTTTATGGAATTTAGCACTGACTTTGGGCATGACTCAAGGTCTCATGATCTTGCAGAAATACACAGATCACATTTTACTGACAGCTTCCAATTCTCCCACATTTCTCTCTAATGTTTGGTGTACTAGAATAGTTGCTAATAGGTTCAGACAAAAGTGACTGATTTGAACGGAACAGACATTAAAGTTTTGAGAACTATGACAGGTCCCCTAAAAAGAAACAGTGAGTGAATCACTGGAAATAAGAGGAGACTTGCATGTTGCAAAAAGAAAAGGATCTGTCCGTAGGCCTTGCCTGTCCAGAGACTGGAGCTCAAAATGCCTAATGGAGCCAGGTCTGCTCAATGGCTAGTAGTCCTGCCCCCAAGGGCATTTGGAAGAACCTATATTGGTCTCATGATTTACATCACCAGTCAACAGCATGATCAGTCAATTGATATTGATATATTTGGGGAATTGCTGGATGTCTTCACAGTTTTACTGCAGGGCCTGGAAAGCTGCAGCTCAGATGTTTTAATTCGCTTTCCAGGCACTCGGTGGTAGCCAGCCTGCATCTGGATGTAGAACTAGGTTTTGAGGCAGAATGTCTGGGCTTTCCATGTGGTGTCCTGAGAGCTCCTATGTCATTTCTACTACGGGTTGTACATGTGGCCTTGTTCCAAAGGTCCTTTAATCTGGATCTGCCCTGACTCTATAAACAAATCATGCTGCTGTCTACACCAGCAGGTGTCACACTTTTACCTGATCTGACAATACTCTTAGAACCAGTCTTTTTGTCCTCAGCTCCTATAGGTTAAGCAGTTAAAGAGTACCTTTGAGGGTATGCACCATCTTATTTAGATGTGGGTTTCTCACACCGCCACGCTGGCAACCTATATCCGATTGACATTCCCTGCACTAGATGGGCTGAGGACCATTAATACTTGCACATAGATGGAATATGATGGTAATTTGGTCCTGGATTAGGAGAAGGACCTACTCTAGTACCTCAAACCATCTTCCACTATAATTTTACCTCAGCTTCCTTGGCACTGGGATCACAGCCTTTTGGAACTCGAGGGTCTGCCGCTAATATATACCCATTTTTCTTTCATCTCTGATGGTGGAATCCCAGAGACAGAATTTGCTTCAGAAAACTGTGTATGTTCTTCTCTTGCATTTCCAGAGACAGTGAAGCCTCATTGTGACATTACTCACTGCTATCTGCATAGAGCAGTGTTTCTCAACCTTGGCAACTTGAAGATGTCTGGACTTCAACTCCCAGAATTCCCCAGCCAGCGAATGCTGGCTGGGGAATTCTGGGACTTGAAGTCCAGACATCTTCAAGTTGCCAAGGTTGAGAAACACTGGCATAGAGGTTACTTTGATACGCCTGGTGTCTAGTTCATTGGAAAGAAGTTGTTAAGCCCTGCTGCATGGTAAATAAGCTCAGAGCTGGTGTTGCTGTTCATATGTTGGCTGAGGCTGGTGGAATGTCCTCTCAATTTGCTGTACTGCCCCTAGGCCTTTGTTGCAGTTTGGCCTGGTCAATATGGCTGGTTGATTGGAATGGCTCCAATGGGCCTCCTTTTGTTGGTCTTATTTTTTGGCTGTGGCCTCTTGCCTGAAGCTAGTGCCTCAGTCAGTTGGTTCATGCTTGCAGAGCACAGCCTGCTCGACTACATGTTTGTTGACATTACTAGTATTTTTCTCATATTTTTTTCCCCTCCTCAGCTCTCAAACTGCCGGGGAAGCCTCTGCTTCCTCCTAGAAGGCAGAGCTAAAGAATGAGGCAAGAGCTGTTCCACAGAACAGGAAGAAACCTTATGCTAGGCTTTTTACAATGAAGTGGTGTTGTTATTAACCCTTTCTGTCCTGGCTTCCTTCTTGAGCCTTTCCTTCTTGCTATACCCCACAATGTCCCCATCCTCCCCCCCCCCCAACTAATACTGAGAGGTTTATGTAGAGATTTCAGAAGAATAATAATTCTGGAAGAAACAAATAGCTATACTGCTCATATAATCCAGTGTTTTTCAACCACTGTGCCGCGGCACACTAGTGTGCCGTGACATAGTGTAAGGTGTGCCGTGGGAAAATTACTTTATATATAGTCAATATAGGCATAGAGTTAAATTTTTTTAACATTTTCTAATGGTGGTGTGCCTCGTGATTTTTTTCATGAAAAAAGTGTGCCTTTGCACAAAAAAGGTTGAAAAACACTGATATAATCAACCATTTTGATCTAACCTACAAAGCTTGCACTGTAGAAGTGCTATCATTTTAAAAGCTTGGGGTTGTGTTAGTTGTTGTTTTCCAGGGCAATTAAAAAGAAAACCAAACTAGGAACTGTAGATCCTGAAAAAGTAGGGTGAAAAGGAGGAGAACTTACTCTTCCATGTGCAGCGGCACCTGAAGTACAGGATCTGCAAACAAAAAGAAAAGGTCAAGGTACAAGCAATTAAGCATTCTGGCCTCACATCAAGCTTACAGCCTGTGATCCAGCTGGCACCCGAGGAGGTTTGTAGTTTGCAAGAAAAGTCAGATAAGGAGTTTGTAAGAAAGAAGTTCAAACAGGAAAAATGCAGTGGAAGAATAACCTGATTAGCAATTATATTCCACTTGCTACAATTCAGGGACTTAGCAAAAAAAAATGAGGTCCCTGAGTTGCCACAGTTAAATGAGTTTATAATCTGCAAAACCTTTCTGTTCTGTTCCTTGGGGGTTTCGGTTCTTCATTAACATTCTTACTTTCATCTTAAAATTTGCCACTCTCTCTACACCCCGAGTTTAATGTTTAAGTTGTCCATTCTTTAGACTATGCATTTATTTATTGCTTAAATTACTTTGTGAAGTGTATGAAATGAATTGTAGTACACAAATAATGTTCCTTGCGCTGGAATGCAATGATCTCTCTGCCCCTTTGTGGCAGCTCCCACATGATATAACAATGCTGCAAAAATATTGCTGTATTATGATCAAGAGCAGATTGAAAGTCTTGTAAACCTCCAAATTCTGCTAGCACCCCAGGATCTTAAACCAGTATGATCAACGATAAAGGAATCAAAATGAGTTTGTCACTCTTGCTCTAGTTCTTATGATCCAAATTGTTAGTTTTACTCAGAACTGGAAAGAGTGCCGTGAGCTTTATGCATATTTTCTACATGCAAGCGAGAGAAGGTAAGGCAAACATGTTGCAAACCTTAATAGCTATTTATGAGAGCAGGGTTGGGTCACGCATGGTTACTCAACACCAGTCAGTTTATTGTGATTTTTAAAATGTCTTAAATACCATTTTAATCAATATAGATTGATAAATTCAGCAACTGTGCTCTCATGCCTCACACAAAATAGAGCAATAAATACATAATATCAATGCAGTGATGAATTAAAACACTTCGATGAAATATTTATATGAGGAATATAGTCCATTTACACAAACATTCAGCAGGATTTATGTGAGCACCTGTTCCTTTAAAAAGCAGATTACTTCTTGGAAGGAAAACAAATCTATACAGCAACACTGCCTAGTGCCACAAACAATTTCCTATCAGCTTCTTTCCCCAGATAAACAAAATGATGCAAGAGCAAAGAAATAGGAGAATGAGTCCTCTTACAGGGAAACTTGGTACTGCTTTACACACTGCTTTATTTTTCACATAAACAGGTCACTTATCTTTGACAAAAACTGCTAAGTCAGGGAGGGGTTCCCATTACTGAATGCCATGACCAAAGAAGCAAACCTGTTGAATTGTTGTCTGTTGCGTTATATTTTTTAGGCACAGAAGTCTTTCCAAGAAAAGGGTATTGGTACTTACCTGATACGCCTCATCCAGAGGTGGGTTTCTACCAGTTCGCACCTATTCGGTAGAACCGGTTCGTCAAATCTACCGAACCGGTTAGAAGAGGTTCCACCAGTGGACCCAGAAAGCAGGCCACACCTACAGAAGAGGTTCCAAAATTTTTTGAAACCCACCACTGGTCCTTGGATATGATTATTCTACACTATCATGCTCATATTTATAAAACTCAGTGCCTCTGTGAAAGGTAAGGATGACTACTGTGTTTGTGGTGCAATCAGAACATTGCGTGTGTTGAAGTTGTTTTAACGCAAACCAAAGATGCGTTTTAAAAAACAAGTTTACATCATAGTCTTATGCATGCCAGTGCTGTGTGTGAGGTAATTTAAGGTGGTTCTGACAAGTGTCGTCGGCATCTTCATATCCGGTCACATGGGTGGCAAGCCACTCCCATCCGGTCACATGGGTGGCAAGCCACTCCCACAAAGGAGGCCACACCCACAGAGTAGGTTCGAACAATTTTTGAAACCCACCACTGGCCTCATCTCATAGTGGGGGAGGAATATCTAGGATGGGTTTGACCTTGTCCTCTCGTTGATTGGATTGAGTCAGATAAGCTCTTTGGGTCACGCCCTGGTCACCAAGTCCCACCCAGTTATCGGCGAAGAACTCTATCAGACTCGTTGGACCATCCACTCCAGAACTCATCTCAGTTTCAACTTTTATTTATTAACTTTTTTCAACAGAACAGTTCAACAAACAAACATAACGCTTTTGGTATATAAACATATCAGGGAGGGTCTGGATACTCCTCCCCCACTATGAGAAGAGGCGTATCAGGTAAGTACCAACACCCTTTCTCCATAGTGAGGGGGAAGAATATCCAGGATGGGATGTACCAAAGCCTGCACGTCCCTAGGGAAGGTTACACATGTAGAGTATATGCTCCAGCTTATGCCTGGTGAGGCGCTCTCCCCGCCCTGTGCACCGCCTGCAACACCCTATGTTTGAAGAAGGATTCTGCGGAGGCAAAGGAGTCTAGTTTGTAGTTCCTTATGAATGGTGAGGAGGAGGCCCACGTAGTTGCCCTACAGATTTCAGGCAGTGAGGCCTGCATGGCCCAGGCCGCCGATGTGGTCGTGCTTCGTGTAGAATGTGCTGTGATGGGCCCCAGTGTTTGCAGACCCTGTGCCTTGTAGGCGGTAGCAATACAGGTTCTTAACCATCTGCCTATAGTGGTGGATGTCACCTTGCTCCCCAGGGACCCAGGTTGGAAGGAGACAAACAGGGCTTCCAATTTCCTGCTCGGCCCGGTCCTTCTGAGGTAGATCCTCAGAGCCTTTCTCACGTCCAAGGTGTGCCACTTCCTCTCTAATGGGTGAGAAGGTTCCGGGCAGAAATTAGGCAATATCAGCTACTGCGAGCGATGGAAGCAAGAGCACACTTTGGGTATGAAGGAGGGATCCAACCGTAGCACCACCCTGTCCTGGTGGAACATACAGACATCTTCCCTGGTGGACAGTGCCTGTAGTTTGGATATTCTTCTGGCGGAGGTGATGGCCACCAGGAATGCTACCTTAAGGGTCAAGAACTTAAGCGAGACCATTCGTAATGGCTCAAAGGGGGGGGGCTGTCAGAGCATCCAACACCCTGTGTAAATCCCAGGAAGGGTATCTGTGCACCGTGGGTGGTTTAAGGTTGGAGGCCCCCTTGAGGAACCGCCTGACCATGGGGTGGTAAGTTAAGAGTCTGAGACCTCCCACACAGGAGTAGCGAAGAAATGGCCGAGACCTGTCTCCTAATGGTATTGGGAGCCAACCCTCTGTCCAGACCTGCCTGAAGGAAGTCCAGAACTTGTGGAACAGTGGCCCAAACTGGATCGTGACCCCTGGAGATGCACCATGAAGAAAAAGCCCGCCACATAGCACTGTAAATGCACTCCGTGGAGGGTCTGAGAGCTCCGCTCAGCGCCAAGCGGTCAACTGGAGCCACTGAGGTTCCGGGTGTTCCAGTGACCCCTGGCTGAGGGAGATCCTCCCCTGGGGGATCCTCCAGGGCCTGTCCACCAAGAGGGATTGGAGGTCGGCAAACCAGGGCCTCTGTGGCCAGTGTGGGGCAATCAGTACCACCTCTGCCCCCTCCTGTAGGATTTTTTGTATGACCCTGGGGATCAGGGGCAGGGATGGATAGGCATAAAGGAGCCCCCGAGGCCCTGGGCAGCAGAGAGCATCTAACCCCTCTGCCCCCCCATGTCTGGTACCTGGAGTAAAACCTTGGGAGCTGAGCGTTGAGAGGAGTGGCGAATAGATTGACCTCCAGGCATCCGAAGCACTCTGCCAGCTCCTCGAAGATTGCTGACTGCAGCTGCCACTCTGAATTGTCCACCTTGGTCTGGCTGAGCCAGTCAGCTCTGATGTTGTCCATCCCTGCTAGATGTTCTGCAGTCAGTAAAAGAAGATGCCTTTCGGCCCAATGCCCCAGTCTTTTGGCCTCCTTCATGACGGCCTTGGATTTGTCGTCCCACCCCGTCTGTTTATGTGCGCCTTAGTGGTGATATTGTCCGTGAGGACTAGGATATGATTGCCCCTGACAGAGTGATGAAACTGTAGTAAGGCCCAAGCCTTGAGCTCCAACCAGTTTATGTTGTGAGTCAATTCCGCCCGGCTCCATTGTTCTTGCACCATCTGGGCCCGCAGATGGGCGCCCCATCCGGACAGGCTGGTGTCTGTTGTTACCGTCACTTGGTCTGGCGTTCTGAAAACTTCGCCCTTGGTTATCGCCAGGGACATCCACCAAATCAGTGAGTGGGAGTCCTCTGCTGGTAGAATGAATTTGATCAGGGAGCAGCTCATGCGCCTTTGCTGGAAAGGCAAAAGGAACCATTGGAGGTCTCTGTTGTGGAAATGTGCCAAAGGGACGATGCCAATGGCAGACACCATGGTGCCTAGCAACTTCGACAGCTTGGCTAAGGACACCCTACGCTCCCTGGCTACCTGGGCGGTTAGCTGCCTAAGAGCGAGATGTGTTTCTGATGACAGAGAGACTGTGCCTGCCTCTGTATCTATCAGGGCTCCTAGGTGGATCAGACTAGTGGAGGGGTGAAGGTGACTTTTGGCTAGGTTCACTGAAAACCTGTGGACTCTCAGGACTGACATAGTGATGTCTAGGGCACCCTTAAAGGAGGATGACTGTAACAGCAGGTCGTCTAAATAACATTGAATTTGCACAGGTATCTGCCTCAGGTGCGCTGCCAATGCTGCCATCACTTAGTGAAAACTCGGGGAGCAGAAGACAACCCAAAGGGTAAGGCTCTATACTGGAAGTGGTGCCCTAGGTAGCAGAACCTGAGGTATTGAGTGTGTTCCCTGGCTATAGATATATGCAGATAGGCCTCCGTGAGGTCTATGGAGGTGAGGAAGTCTCCCTGCCTGACCCCCTCCAAGATGGAATGCAATGAATGCATCTTAAATCTCCGGTATCATATGAATTGGTTCAGGCGCTTCAAGTCGAGGATTGCTCTCCAACTGCCCGAGGCCTTAGGCATCACAAAAAGAATGGAGTAATACCCCTGACCCTACTGTTCTAGAGGCACTGGCTGGATAGCCCTGATGTCCAACAGGTGTTGGATGGCCTCCTGCATCAGCAACCTCCGGGTCAGATTGCTCAAGATAGGGCAGATCCGGGAGGAACTCGGGGGGCTAGAGAGGAACTCAAGTGACAGGCCATTCCGAAAGGTGTTTTGAACCCACTTAACTGGAGGAGGATAAGTCCCAGCGGTTGGCGAAGTATGCCAAGTGGCGCCCAATGGGGGGAGGAGCTAGGTCTAGATCTAGTTTTTGCGAAAGGAGAGCCCGCCTCCTCCTCCTCCACCCCCTCAAAAAGGTCACTTTTGCTGTCTGCCCCTCTGCTTTCTGCCTGAGTATCTCTGCCTGGAAGAGAAACCTCCCTGGTACTGCTTGGGGCCCGAGTACACAAAATCTGACCCCCTGAAGGAATCCTGACCCTGGAAGGAGGACCCGAAGTCCTGGCCCTGAGGATATGACCATCTGGGGTATGGAGCAGTCCTGAAGCTGGCCTTCCTTGGGGCAGTGCACCTTCCGCTTGTCCTTGTTCTCTACCAGAAAGGGGTCAAGAGCTGCTCCAAAGAAAAATTCCCCCATGAAGGGAGCCGATGCCAGGCGCCACTTGTGGCGTACATCCGCTTGCCACTGTCATAGGCAAAGTGGTCTGCGAGAAGCGATGGACGAGGCAATTGCCCTGGAGACAAACCTGGCTGCCGCCAAGGTGGCGTCTGATGAGAATTGTTGTTGATGTCTTGGTGAGACCTGACATCCGATATGGGAACTCACTGTTGGAGGTCCTGCAACCACAGTAGAGAACACCGGTTGAAGAAGGAGGCAGTGGTGGCTGCTTTCACTACCCAGGCAGCCGCTTGGTGACCCCTTTGTAGGGTGATATCCACCTTCTTGTCTTCCTGCTTCAGTGCATCCTCTGGTTCCCCTGGCATGCTCGTAGGCGTATGCAGGGCCATGACAATAGCAATAGCAATAGCAGTTAGACTTATATACCGCTTCATAGGGCTTTCAGCCCTCTCTAAACGGTTTACAGAGTCAGCATATTGCCCCCAACAACAATCCGGGTCCTCATTTTACCCACCTCGGAAGGATGGAAGGCTGAGTCAACCCTGAGCCGGTGAGATTTGAACAGCCGAACTGCAGAACTGCAGTCAGCTGAAGTAGCCTGCAGTGCTGCATTTAACTACTGCGCCACCTCGGCTCATGACAGGTGCATCGATGGAGGGTTGTGACAGTGCCTGGGCCATGTCCTTATCCACGTTAAAGAACGTCTTGTCTGTGGATGTAGGCAAGGGCCCTGCCGTGGGAGATTCCCATTGATGCTTGACCAGGTCCAGAAAGTACTTGGGCGTGGGCACCGTGATTTGTAGAAAGAAGGCTGGAATAAACTGGGAGAAGGTTGGCTTGGGAGCTGACATGCCTTCATCTTCAGAGAGTTTGTCCTCTCTGATTTCGCTCTCCTCTGATTCCAAATCATTGTCCTCCTGGGACGAGCCCGGGGAACTTGGAGGTTCCTCCCCCTGGGTTTCCAGCCCTTCTGGTACCATAGGCAAGGGTGCTGCCTGTGGTTGTCTCTGTGGTTGTTTTTTTTTTTTTTTTTAATTATCAAATATGTTTTATTTTCATTTTTCCATTTTCATTTCATACAGTCACATATATACTGTGCATAACTGGGGCCATATAACATTGGGCAATAAACACAGCCATCTTTGTCAAAAATACTCCCCAAAATACAAGACCAATATACCACTTCAACCCTCCATACACCCTTTCTTTCTCCCCCCTCCAACTTTCCTTTCTCCCTTTCAACATTCCCCTCTCCTACTTCCCCTCCCCCTCTATCACTCCTTTCTCCCAATACACTCCCTCCCTTCCATCTCACCCTCCTTCCGATCCTCTCTCCCACCCTCTCTCCCCCTCCCTCTTCTTTCCCTCTGCTCCTCCCTTCGGTGTATTTCTACTATCTATCGATATATTCAGCTTCTTATTTTTACACTAAAATTAAAAAAGGCAACAGTATACAAGTGCAATCATATTACTTTAAAATCTGGCACATACTATATTTCCTCCCTCCCCCCTATGACCCCACCTCCCTTCCCCCCTCCTGACTTCCCAGAGCCCGTACATGGTATAGCTTTTTATCAAACACAGTCTAAGATGTATTAAAACCAAGAAAATTAAAAAAAAAATAATAATAAAGAAAAAAAAAAGGGAAAAGAAAAAAAGAAAGAGAAGAAAAAAAGTCAGTAAAATCTCTGCATTGAACTCAGCTTCTTACCATTACACAAACTTTAAGCAATTTACATTGTTCCTAATCTTAATTGTTTGATTACCTGCAGGATTTCCCCAGAAGTTATTTGTTGATTCAACTTTTGCCTGTACTCTTCTCTAACTAGGGGCCTTATCTCTTTATCTAAGTATCTGTCTATTTCTAAACCCTTAATTTTGTCCCCTTTGTACCTCCTTCCTCTATAACACAATTTGGATACATTTCAAATTTTTCTTTTGGTTTCCTCTTCCAACTCTTTTCGTTTTTGCCCTTGTTTATATCTATATATATTTTTAAAATTCATCAGTACTCCTCTCATATATGCTTTACTTACATCTCCTACAAATTCCCTGAATATACCCTTATTCATATTCAGAACAAAGTATTCAGATAGCAATTTTTTACAATCATTAATATACTTTTCATATCAAAATAAACTCCCATTCGACCTCCAAGACCTTCTTGCCTGCACTACCCTTCCCAATTCCGCCCAGACTGGGTTGTGATCCAAGAGAACCCTCGCCGCAATCTTTGTCTTCTTCACCCTAGAAGATAAATCATTAGTGATTTGTATAAAATTCGAAGTTGTCCATCAAGTCTTTTTCCCTTCTAGAATTAAGTCTAATGTGATATATCTTCCAAAGGGATCTGCTTCAGTTCGCTCAGCCTTAATGTCTTTTCTTAAGTATAGAACTATACCATTTTTCTTTTGCGTAGCAGAGGTCACAAAATATTGACCAAGTTCGAGGTTGAACAGATATTTTAGATCAGTTAATTTAATATGAATTTCTTGCAGACAAATTATATTGTTCTTGAACTGTTTGAGATAGTAAAATATTTTCTTTCTCTTCTGTAAAGAGTTCAGACATAACTCCTTGATCAATGGCCAATGATTATTGAGGTTGTTGCAGTCTGCCTTGTTTTCCCATTCGTCTGGTAGTCGTACGGCTAGGTCTTTGTTCTCTGGTCCCTTGCCCTTCCGGAAGGAGGAAATGGTGCTTTCTGTCTGGTAGTTGTGTGATTTGCTGTTTATCTTGTCCTTCTCGTAGTCTTTCTCCAGATCCAGATGATTCAGGGTGTCCCACCTTCAAGGTCTTGTGATAGAAATCTCGGGCTTCCCATACAGAATTGAGGCGATATTTTTGCTTATCAAAATCTTGGAAGCTCTTCAGACAAGAGAAGAGAAAGAGAAACAAAACTAATTAGTCAGAGAATGCTATCTGGCTGTTCCTTTGATCTTTCTCTCTGTCGGACAGTTAAGAATGTGGCATCCGCCATTTTAGGAGCTTATTTTTTTTTAGAAACCTGATGCACAAAGAAAGCTCTTTCTTTTTAAAAAAATTTTTTTAAAAAAGGACAGATAAGGTTCTCGGGTACGGGCTCTGCTTGTATTAATCTCAAATAGATATATCAAAAATTGTCCTAAGCGGGGGTTCCTTACTTTGCGCCGTAGTGGTTATGGCAGAAGTTCCTGGCTCGGAGGTGTGATTCAGCCTTCGGTAGGCCCCCCTTCCGTTTGCAGCAAAAAAAAAAGCTGCAAACTTCAAAGAAAAGCTCTTGCCAGCTGGATCTCTCTCTCATCTTCTTTGCCTGAAGAATGAGTTTATCTACCAGGTATTTAGGCAGATAACGCAGCCAGGAACCCGGGGGCAGCTCGTTAAGCTGCCACCATTGGCAAGGTCCCGCCCCTGAAGCTGTCTCTGTGGTTGTTGAAAGGCCGCTGCCATGCACTGCTGGAAGGCCTGCATCATCATGACCTGGAAGTTGGGTACCTCTATGGAGGGTAGCTGGTTGGTACCCATGCCCACCGGTGCAGAGGAAGTGGCTTGTGGCGAAGGCCCCGTGGGCGGGAGTTGCCCCAATGATGCTGGGGGTGATTGCCACCCTTGTGCCGAACCCCAGAGGCTCAAGGTATCAATGGGGATCCTTCCTTGTAAGGCTGAGTCTCCCTCTGTGGCCTTACTGGGTGAGGAAATCTCTGGGGCCCTCCCCTCTGTTCCTAGCCTCGAGCTGGTGTCTTGGCTGCCCCCCTTCTTGCAGAGTCGCGCCAAAGCCCTATGCCTCTGCTTTTCAAATTTAGAAGTGAGCTTGGAGAGCTTGGGGCCACCTTCAGCCTCTAATTCCATCCTGGGGGGAATGTGCCTCTTCTTGGCTTTTGCCTTGGCACCTCCCCTTCTGGGCTGCCTCAGGGGTGGTACTGACCTGGATTGCTCCTCTCTCCCTCCGGAGGGGCTGCTGGAGATCGTTGAGAGGGCCAGGATCCTGCCAGCCTCTTGGGGGGTACTGGGGGCTCGCATCTTTGATCATGTGGTCCCCTCCGGCTTCAAAATGGCACTTCACATCAAAGAAGAAAGGGCGCTGCCTTTAAAATTGCGATTGCCAGCGGCTTGTGCTCCAAGGAACTGCTGCGTGCCCTTGCAGCCGGGATTCCTCTCTCCTGCCTCTTCTGCACTGCTGGCCGGCTCTGCTCATGGTCTCTTCCCTGCTGGGCCATGTGGAAGTGGCGTGGGTGCTCCTCGGCGTTTGAAAAAGCCAAAGTTCACTGTTCAACCCCTGAGGGGAGTGGCGGGGTGCTCCAGCACCGGTAGAGCCTCCTCGGCAATGCTCACCTTCAGAAAGGCTCGTGCCCTCACTTTTCGGCTTGCCCGGTCACTGGTCCTCACTGAGTGTCCCTGGACTTGCTCAGTGACCTGGGCAGCGCGCCATTCCTGAGCGCTAGTGGAGAGCACTTCTGACTCGAGCCGGCAGGAGGATACTATTTGAATCTTTCTTGGTCTTTTTTCTCTTTTTCAGGAGTTCTAGGATGGTCAAACCGTCCAGTTGGGGACTGAGTCGATAACAGGGTGGGACCTGGTGATTAGGGTGTGACCCAAAGAGCTTAACTGACTCAGTCCAATCAACAAGAGGAGAAGGTCAAACCCATGCTGGATACTCCTCCCCCTCACTATGGAGAAGGATAAATCTCAAAACAAAATTTCCCCCATTGTCCCTTCCATTATTTGTCATATGCCAGCAAATGCATTCACTACAAAATAGTTGTGCAATGTCTTTGGACCGGCTAAAAACCTTTCACCTGGATCCAGGTCTTACTTCACTGTAGGATACTGTCTGTGAACATTGATGGTGAGCAGACTATGCATCTTTTTTGTCATGTGCCTTGATGGCATTCACTCACTTTTCAGTATGGGGAAAAATAAAGAACTATGTTTTTCTCCCTCATTACGAAGCAGGCACCATTTTTATTTATGAAACTAATAGTCCTATAGGGAAAAAAACTTACTGATTTATCAATATTTTCATATCCAAGAATTACCTTTTGCTAACTGGCATCTAAATATTTAATTCTGGCCATGTCTTTTCTATTCTCCTTTCTTTATTTTCTACTCCTTTATATACTCTTTTTACCAAATGATAACAGATCTCTCTCTCTCTCTCTCTCTCTCTCTCTCTCTCTCTCTCTCTCTCTCTCTCTCTCTCTCCCTCCCTCCCTCCCTCCCTCCCTCTCTCTATAACACACTATAACCAGCTCAGAAGCCTCTTTATAAAGTAGAACCATATAAATTGCATATAAATCGCATATAATCAGAAAGCTGTAGTTTTATACATTCTCCAAAATACTAAAAATACAACTTTCTCTCCTTCATTACAGACTTTCATTCCTTCATCATATTCCTCTTCCATTTTTTTTCTAAGCAAATACATTGAATAAATAGAATACTCACATACCCAATGTTTCACAAAGGAGCACAATGTATATTTATTTTCCACTATGTCTTCGTGCTTCCCTACAAAAAAAGCCAGGGACGCGGTGATTCAGTGGCTAAGACGCTGAGCTTGTCGATCAGAAAGGCCGGCAGTTTGGTGGTTCGAATCCCTAGCACCACCTAACGGAGTGAGCTCCTGTTACTTGTCCCAGCTTCTGCCCACCTAGCAGTTTGAAAGCATGTAAAAATGCAATTAGAAAAAATAGGGATCACCTTTGGTGGGAGGATAACAGCGTTCCATGCCACTTTAGCATTTAGTCATGCCATCTACATGACCACGGAGACGTCTTCAGACAGCGCTGGCTATTCGGCTATGAAAAGGAGATGAGCACTGCCCCCTAGAGTTGGGAACGAGTAGCACATATGTGCGTGGGGAACCTTTACCTTTACAAAAACAGCCAAGTCACACAGGATAAATTCAATAGCAGTTAACATGGATAGCCAAACTTTCATGTATTCCTCAATACTACCAGCAGGAAGTCCTAGGATTTGATGGCATGGGTTTCTAGCATGGTCTGATGGTTTAATTACATAAAAAGCTTTCTGAAGAGATCTTGTCCAGATTAATTTGTCTGCATATAAAATAATCTTTTAATTCTGAAATGTGCTCTCAAGTAAATTGAAGGTTTCTTTTTTATTTCCATTTTGAATGTGGAATATTTAAGAGATAACTCATACACTGCTTGAGCTATTGTCACTGGGACCATCTTCTCCAGATAATGTTGGCTAGCCCAAAGGAGTCGGGCTGGGAGAGGATGCCTGCTTGTAATCGGTAAGCCATGTTAGCTCTTTGCAACAGGCCAGGTCAAGAAACAGAAGCAACATGGATTCTAGGAATGTTCTTGAACATCGTAGGGCAACATAATCTTGAAAGCTAGTTAGAAATTCTCTCTGCCTTATCTTATCTCAAACAAAATCAAGGAGGGCAGGACTTTTTTGAATTTCTTTCTTGTGCTTTCTATTTTCTTAGGACTGTTGCTCTTTTTCCTTTCTTAATGGTTCATTGTTCTTTTGCCTTTTCCCAAGGCCAGATCTACATTCAGGCAGAGTCCTAGAGAGACATGTTCTCACAGCATGTCCTTTACTTGGCTTCCATATTCTTGTTGGATCTCACCTTCCGTCCTTCAGGTAAACTTCAGGAAAACACCATTTTCTTACACAAAGCGTTCAGAGACTGAGCGCATCAATAGATTTAATGTTGGAATATGTTCTTTTACGGATGTTTCAATGTATGTATATTGTAAATCATCAAAAGTCTTACAAATAAACAGCATGCAAATGTTAGAGAGAAGTGTTCAGATAGAAGCTACTGAAACCTTCAGCAAAATAGAGGAATTCCAAACAATCTGGCAGGATACTCCATCCCAGTCCCTCTGACCCCTGACCTCATTAGAATTCAGTATTTGGTAGACCAGGAACATTTTCCCTCTTCATTGGGTATTTTCTAGAGCACGGGGCCTCCAACCTTGGCAACTTTAAGCCTTTGGTGGCTGGAGAATTCTAGGAGTTGAAGTCCACCAGGCTTAAAGTTGTCAAGGTTAGAGACCCCTTACTGTCCCCTTAGGGGACAGTATCATGCCCCTGGTGATATTAACCTCCTTGGGTTTGCACTCTGCCACTCTCTTTTTATATCTTTTTTTCATTTCTTTTTTTAAAAGGCATGGAATCAAGAAGAAAAGAAGATAGGGGGGAGAGAAAAGCAGGGAGAAAAAGAGATTTATGAATAATATAAAAAAAAATCCAATGTACCTTAAAATAGTGCTGCATATTGAAAAACCCTTTATCAATCCAAGACATCAGAACATTATTAAAGTCAAATTGATGCTCGATAATTAAAAGAGTAGCTGCTATAATATGAATTAGAAATCCAAATTAAGGATTAACAAAGATTTCGATCTCACATAAGAATTCTTATTTAATGAATCAATTAGGAATTGATATACTAAAATATCTAACTTCAGATGCAATACAGGTCATATGAACAATTGTAATCCATGCACAGTTTACAAGTTGAACTAAATTCTCCATCAGACTTGTTCTTCAAATATAAGAGCACAAAACAGTTAGCCATCCATCTTTATGCTTTATAATAAAATAAAGTGTTATGCAGCTGTTAACATATTCAGAATGAGCTTAGTATACCTTATGTGAATATAACACTTGGTAATGTTTGATAGAAAAACAACTGCCTAGAAAGATAATTCTATCTTTAAAATTTGTTTCATCCTACAATAAATCATCTTTCAAAATTGTTGAGTTTTAAAACATTGACACCAGAGGTGGTATTCATCAAGTTCTGACCAGTTCTGGAGAACTGGTAGCGGAAATTTTGAGTAGTTCAGAGAACTGGTAAATACCACCTCTGACTGGTCCCGCCCCCATCTATTCTCTGCCTCCCGAGTCCCTGCTGATTGGGAAGAAATGGGGATTTTGCAGTAACCTTCTCCTGGAATGGGGAGGGAATGGAGATTTTACAGTATCCTTCCCCTGCCATGCCCTACCAAGCCACGCCCACAGAACCAGTAGTAAAAACGTTTGAATCCCACCGTTGATTTACACCAAAGATGACCAAAAAACAGATCTAATTACTATATTTCCAAATTATTAAAGCAAATGAATTAAAATATTTTAGCAGAGAATACTGGAGGTAAAAGATCTTGTACTAGTTTTTCTCTGAGTGCAACTTTCACAGTAACTTTAATATTTGTTTTTCATTCCTTTTCCCATTGCTGCATATCGATTGCCCTCTTTAAATTCTGCATTCATTTAATCATACCATCTTTAACTTGTTTGGTTCTGAGTTATATTGCACTAACAACTTATAAATAAGCCCCCACTGATGTTGGAAGCTTGTCAAATTCAGTCAAGTCTCTTAGTATTCTATCATTTCTTAGTAGTTCCTTTTGAACTAGGTTGCTTATTTGAAGTCACCGGAATCAATAAGGTGATTCTGACCATTCTGAAGAAAGAACCTCAAAAGATTTCACCTTTGTTTTATTAATAATTAGCTCTTGCAGTATGACAACTGCACCCCACCCAATGGTCATTTTTGGGACAGTGTATTCACTTAAATGAAAATAATATTACTGAAGGAAGGGAAGATAGTCTGAATTGATTTTTTCCCTTATATTCCATACTTTTACTCCTTGTTTTATGATCAGATAGATTGAGCACTTCTGCCTTTATTGAGCCACCTTCAAGTCCTGCTCCCTCAAAAGACACAACCCATCCATAAAGTGATTAATTTGGTAACACAGATTGAAATTTCAGTCAATCAAACCTTTATTTCAAGGCCAGAGAACACAACTATAAAATACATAACCCTGTAAGTATTATTAATAAAACCTTAAAAAAAAACAAAAATGAGGTTTTTTTTTAAAAAAAGTTATAATTATAGGTTGAAATTTGGTTTTGCCTATCTACCTCTTTATTCCATTTCTTTAAAAAATCATAAACCTAAATCCCTTTTATTTGACCACTCACTTATTTGTCTCTGGCACTCAAGACAATACATTGTCTTTAATTCCCACTGGAAAAATTTGAAGTACAAAGTTCACCCTTGATAATATTCATTTTTTTACTGTTGCTCTTCTAGTCAGTTTTAGTTTTCTTCATCTTAAAAAGTTTCTTACTATATTTTTGAATACAGTAATTGTTCTTTAATTAAATGCATTGTTTTTTGTTAAATAAATTTCCAGATATCAATTTTTTGATAGTGGCATTTTTTTCAGAAAAGTCCAATGTAATCATTCTTATTAATTTCATATTCTGATATCACTTTGTATGTGTTCCATTCCTAATATTAGAGAGTCCCTTGGATGAGTAACTGCAATATAACCTGCATATAATTTTAATTAATGTTCTTGATTTGCCAGCTGAATTCCTAAAATTTTATTTATCATGATCTTGGTGTTTTGTGTTTTTAAATGGTCTATACTCATGGAAAAAATGAGTCTCAGTTCATCTTCAGAGTTGTAAATATGAAAAGCCATTCCAAATTATGAAAGGCTTTTTCCACAACAACAAAGATCATTAGCTGCTTCCTTCTTTCTCTGGTTTATCAATAGCATTCAAAAGATTGATTGATATTTCCTATTTCTAAACCACTCATTTCCCTCATAATGTATTATATTAACCTTCATGTATCAGATTGCCTTTGTGATTTAAAAAACGTCTTAATCTCTTTATGAGGATTTCTGTAAAAGTCAATAGAGATACACACATTTCTTGGCATAGGTGGATTGTGGCCTTTTTTGTAAATCAAGGAAATAAAATGCTTGATGTAAAGAAGGAAGAACTTGATGTTACTGTATCTCATTCATTACCTGAGTTAATGGCTTAATGAACATTTCCTGGAAGATTACATCAGAGAAAACCATCTGGTCTTGATGATTTTCCAATAACAAAAAAAGGAGATTTAACAGTGTGTACAAATTATTATACAATATCCTTATTTTCATACACTAGGAAAATAATACTTAGGCTATCCAATGCATATTAGAGTCCTACATGAAAAGGGAGAGGCCAGATGTTCAGGCTGCTTTTAGAACACAATATTGCTGATATAGGCTGGGTAATTAAGAAAGTCAAAGTCAGCTTCACTGATTGTAGAAAGGCCTTTGTGTTGATCATGTCAAGATGTGGTATGTGCTTAGAAAAATTGGAAATCCAAAATTTTTCATTGACCTCATATGAAACCTATGCATACGTCAGGAAGCCACACTCAGCCAGAGTGTGAAAAAAGAATGGCCCCAAGTTGGCTTATTTATTCAAATGATATGTGGAATATATATTGAGGGAAACTGGGCTTATTTATTCAAATGATATATGGAATATATATTGAGGGAAGCTGGACGGAAGAAGTTGAGTGTGATTTTAAAACTGAAAGAAGACACATCAATAACCCCTGCTATGCTATGCACTACTCTTAATAGTTGAAAATGCAAAGGATCTGTAAGGTCTATTGATAAACATCAAGGAGCAGCAGTCAAGAAATACATTAACACTTGGAAGAGTAGCAGTGAAGGCCCTGGGAATAATATTTAGATGTCAGTATGTGTTTATACCTACAAAGCTCAGAATCATGGAGGAAGTGGCTTTCTCTGTGACACTCTATGGAAGTGAAAGTTGGACTTCCAAGAAACAGAATAGAAAAAAAAAGTATTGATGCTTTTGAACTTTAGTATTGAAAAAGAGTCAGAATCCCATGGATAGCCAAGAAGACAAACAAATGGATCACTGAATATTAAAGATAAAGGTTTCCCTGTCCAATCGTGTCTGAGTTTAGGGGTAGTACTCATCTCTGTTTCTTAGTTGAGGAAGCCAATGTTGTCTGAAGACATTTCCGTGCTGAGGTGCACGGAATGCTGTTATCTTCCCATCGAAGTGGTACCTATTTATCTACTTGCATTGCATGCTTTTAAACTGCTAGGTGGGCAGGAGCCGGAGCAAGTAACAGGAGATCACCCCATCGCACAGCACTCAGATCTCAAACCTGGTCTATCAGCTTTCCAGCTGACAAGCTCAGCATCTTTAACTGCTGAGTTCATTGTGCCCCCAAATAATATAATACAATATTTGTATAATATATCATTTTTGCATTTGCTCTTGAATGAGATCCCTATGAAACTGCTGACTGAAGAGAAGCCCAACCCACAAAGAAAGCTGCAGTCTGATGGACAAACTCAGCCATGCCAGACTTCCAGGTTTCATAGATATTATTCAGATGCCTGAATTCCATGTTTCCATTTTGTTCAGGAAGAATTGGCCAAGTTGAAAAACTTCTCTAATTGCTGGAAATAAGGGACTAAATATTTGTTCGTACATTTTTGAATATGACAGTTTGTTGAGGCTGAGATTTAATTCAAATTAAGTTAGAAAGAGCTACCTCCAAATTTAGTGAATTTTTAGGGTGTGCACTGCACCACAGTCAAAAGGCTACTATTTCAGATATCTATTGACACAAATTTGCTCATGCACATGAAAAGAAATCCAGCTATTGCATCAATGGCAGGCTAGTTTTGTTATTGTTTTATAACAGGATCCATAATAACTTTATTGAGCAGGGAAAAAACCAAGTTGTCAGATCCACATGTACACATGGCAAAACTTGTTTGACAGCCAATATTTTATAGGACAACTACAGTCATATTGAGGCCAAAAAAACATTATAAGCACGTTCTCTTTCTATTTGTTATTCCCTGAAGTTTGGGTGAACAGAGAACACTTTCTTAACCTACTGTTGCATTTCAGGTTTTTCAAGGAGTATTATGGGGAAAGATTTAACTGTTTTTTCACAGCAGCAGATCTTGTAAAATATGGGTTAATTTTTATAGTGCATCTTGTTTTGTCACTGTTAATTGCTGCCTTTTAAAAGCAAGTACTTTTAAAAGTACTTATAAAGTAAGGACCACTGCTAATATTCCCACTCTATCCCTGCTATTTGTTTTTACTTAAATATTTTAGAAAATTGATATCCAATTATTATATTTCTGCTCTTATGGTTCTATTAAGTAACAAAGGGAGTGTTCTTTTCCATAACAAAACCAACTCCCAGCCTGTATTCATTGTCATCTTCCTGTCAATTCACTCAGCAGTTAGATGTTTCAAACAGATCAATATTACATAGAAAAGTAAATAACAATGTTCATTCAAAGGAAACTCTGTAAACAAGGCATGAAGAGTTCTGTTTAAAGATTTGTTTTTGAGTGTGTGTGTATGTACCTTGACTCAGTTTTTTTTTTACTTCTAGTGACTGCTTACACTAATTCCCACAGTTAAATTGGCAAGGATTTTCAGAAATGGCTTGCCATTGCCTCCTTCGTAGAGCTGGTAGTTAGCGACTGGCCCAAAGCCACCCAGCTGGTTTTGTGCCCTAAGGAAGTCTAGAACTCATGATATCCTGTTTTTTAAATAGTATTATATATTTTAAACTAAGTTTCATTATAACATTAAAATGCGGGGAAAAAATATAGAAAACTAAGAGGAAAAAGAAAAAAAAAGTGTTAAGAGAAAGAATAAAAAAGGGGGCACTTCCAACGTTTTACAATGCAGTAAAATATAAAACCCCATTTCAAACCATTTCTTTAATAACAAAATCATTCTAAGGACCCAAAGTTTTATTTTTTATTTTTAGTTTCAAGCAAAAAGTTCAGAAGTGGTTTCCAAGTAGGGTCTCTCCGTTTCTATCCCAGTGCCTGGATCCACTACATCAAACTGGTTTTCACAAGGAGCTATCTACTCCAGTACTATTTTTCAGACACTGGCAATCTACTTCTGTAGGAAGTTTTTAATTATAACCATTGTCCATCTTAAACTTAGCAGCCTTCTTCTCCTTGGCTGAAAGCAGTGGTTTTCAAAACTCTATTCGTTTAAATTATTTAATTATCATTGGTAATAAGGAGAGAAAAACCTAATCTTATAAGCTTACAGATTTGTTTAATTCCATATCTACGATTCTTAGTGGTAAACTCTCTATGTTAATGGGATGCTTTCAGTAGTGGGATTCAAATTTTTTTACTACCAGTTCGGTGGGCGTGGCTTGGTGGGCGGGGCAGGGGAAGGATACTGTAAAATCCCCATTCCCACTCCACTCCAGGGGAAGGATACAGCAAAATCCCCATTTCCTCCCAATCAGCTGAGACTCGGGAGGCAGAGAATAGATGGGGGCGGGGCCAGTCAGAGGTGGAATTTACTGGTTCTCTGAACTACTCAAAATTTCCGCTACCGATTTTCCAGAACTGGTCAGAACCTACTGAATACCACCTCTGGTTCCTTTGTGAAGATATACTTAAAGTTTCCCTAAACATACCACTAAATAGGCCACGAGTTCTAATATTAAGAAGGAAGAAAGAAAATGCATAATGATTCATTTTTTCCAAACCTGTCATAGTTGTATTAATGGCAATCCTGGTCCTTATTGTTATTGATTTTCTCAACTCAACCCAGTTCCAAATGTTAGCTGTTTCTCAAATCAAGCAAAACCTTTTGACTGCTTCTTATAAAATCCTTTCTGAGAAGGGTGTTTTCAGCTGACTGTGATATCCAGACCCCAAAGTGGCACTTCATATTTTGTTTTCAATTCCTTTTCTAAAGATTAGACAAAAAGGCTGTTTGTTATCCTTGGCTTATTGACGGCAACAAGCAATAGGGGTTTACAAAGCTTGTTATTATTATGGTTGGCCACAGTCATCTCAATGTTGGTTTGGATTTGGCATTTTTGTTTATCTAAGAAGTTCTTCCCAAGGACCTGCGATAGGCAGATGTTGCTGAATAATATTAAAGGTTTTGTTGCAAGATGTAAGCTGTTCTAAGTGAAGTTGCAGGTCTTTGCATTTTGTGATTATCACTATCCAATTAATTGTAGTTTCTCCATTCGCTACTTATCTGCCTAGTGTCCCTCTACACAGAGCTGGAGGAATTTACTAGAAGTATGAAGCTATAAGAATTCTAGAAAGTCCTTTACTTTAAAATGAGATACCATATTTTTCAGATATAAGATGCTCCAGAGTGCAAGTTATAACTATAAGTTATACCAAATCTCTCCTTTTAAAAAAAATTTTTTTTTATCTAGCCACTGCCTTCATGGCATCTGCTGTTACTTCTTATGAGTATTTTCTCAAGATAAAACAATACAATAAGATTTCTACAACTACAGTGCATTTATTTACTTATTTGTTTATCCACCTTTATTATTTTTATAAATAATTCAGGGGGGGGGGACATACCTAATATTCTTTCTTTTTCCTATTTTCCCCACAACAACCCTGAGGTGGATTGGGCTGAGAGTTGACTGACCCAGCTGATTTTCATGCCCAAGGCAGGACTAGAACTCCCAGACTTCCGGTTTCAAGCCTGCTGCCTTAACCAGTAAACCAAACTGGCTGTAATATTTTGAGAATATGTTAATATATTAAATTATATTTTGAGGATAACCTCTACTGCATATTGATGTAATTTTTAAATTGTTATAAGCCACCCATTTAATTTTATAAATAAATAAACCCCGATGTAGAGTTTTGTCATTTTCACAGTTGCTACTGTCAATCTTTTAATAAACAGCTGATAAGTGAAAAGCTTCAAGTGAATCTTTTCATGTTAATCCTAGCCAGATAAACCATTATCTACCAATATATGAAAAAAATTCTTGAATATCACTCCATTTTGAGTTCATTAGTTAATTTTGGAGGATATAGTCCTTTACAGCCTGAACAATTTAGTAACACTTAGAAACAAAATCGAAATTATAGCACCAAAACTAATACCAATGTGAGTTTACTTACTTTCTTCCCTTGTGAAAACTGTTTCATTTCTTTGCTTCCTGTTTTTAACCCATTTTAGGCCATTTGGAGAAACTTAGATGGGTGAACTATGCTTCAGGGTTTTTTTGGAAAACCAATAATCATATGTCTATTAGATAATCTTTATTAGAATTTGTTGGGCAAAGAATTCTAAAAAACTAATGAGACATACATTTTCTTAATGAAAATGACATGTATACTTCTGCAGAATGTGCTCTTCTGTATTTTTAATTATTCTAATTTAGATGTTGTTTTCCACAATGTTTTCTGGGACTGAATTTAAGCTACCATGTCTACACTTTCAAAGACAATTCTCCTGCCAAATGGATCTCCCTCTTTTTTTAAACTGACCTTATATGATTTTGATAATAAGTTGTATATCAGCTGGAAAATCAACAACTACACCTTTGAGTTCTTTAAAAACTCCAGGGCGTATGCCATCTGGACAAAGTAACTTGTTAATTTTTAATTTGTCACTTACACACACACACACACACACACACACACACACACACACACACACACACATGAAACAGTTCTGTTCTAGGTCTGACAAATTAAAAAATAACAACTTTGTAACTAATTAATAATTAAAAGCCTCTGATATCTGATGGGGGGGGGTGAATAAATCATGATATCATTTTTTCCCCTCCAACCCATATTGCATATTCTGCCAAAACATCAAATCTGGCTTAATTCTAATCCTTGCTTCTTGACAACAATTTTGATTCTGTTTTGTGCACCAATAAACCCATTAAACCCTGCATACCCCCGTCTTTGATTCTTGGTCACACCAGAGCAGGATAGGATTAAACTTTGGCAATTATTGTTGATAGAGAGATCAATTATAAACAATGAGAAACATTACATTCAATATTTTATTTCTCCCTTTTGGTCAGATATGAGTGGAGGAGATTTTGCAAATATTGCAAGGCTTTTTTCTAGGGTTCTGGAATTAAGGAACTACAGTCCATAACTTTGATAACATAAACAAAAGTGCAGCTTTAAATGTCTAAGACTCTTGAGTGAAGATCCTGATCAGTCTTCTTCAGAAATAAAGTCCATCAAGCTTTGCCTCTCCAATGACAATTATAAAACACTGCTCCTCTAAATTGTGGCAGAGGTAAAGTTTAAGATCGTACGGTGTTAAGAATTGGAATCTGGGTTTTCTTGTATTCCCCTCAACTGTTGTTTTTTAAGACTCTACGCCTCAGATAGAGTCTGAGAATGATCCCTGTTCATTCTTGTAAAAATCCTAGAAGCTTGTCCATGCTTCTATATCAGCCATTCTGGAATACAGTCTAAACATTGGAGCTAGTCTAATGAAGGAAATATTTTCCTCCAACCTACCTTCATATGTCCATGTTGATTATGTTTACTTCTTCCTATCAAAAGATACTATTGTTGTTGTAGTGACAGATTCAGGTAAGAAAATAAAAATTGGTTCAAAATTCAGCTTGATCCAAGTAGAGATGAAACGAGATTTAATTAGGCTTTTATCAGAATTGCTATGGTCAAAGGTATCTCATAGTTTTGCATTAAATGTCAGTAGCAAGCTTATTTCATGCTTTATCCTCAATCAAGAAATGTATTAAGCCAGAACACAGAAATGCTTTTAAAAGGAGTTTTAAGCATAATTATCCCATCAAGGTCTTTTTCATGCACAAAAAAGTGACTTTCTTATATATGGAGCCAAACAAATAGGCATTAAGTATCTTACAATACATCAATTGAGAAGGCTGTGTTCAGATAGGGATCTAAAAGAATACTTCAAATGCAATAACCTTTTAAAAATAAAACTGGATTATCCAGTCTGACTGTTCTGATCAACCAAAGCCATTTTCGCAAGACATTTGCTCTGAAGCTAATGGTTCCTCTGTATACATGTCAATGTACTTCCCTGTTTCCATCTATCTTACCACACTTCTCCAGAGAGACTGGTAGTTGGTGCTGGACTAGAGAGTAACACAAGTTACTTTCTGTGCCATGACTGCTTGTTCTGGGCTGGGAAGAAATTGCTCTTGCATTCTTGTGCTGTTTTTTCCCAGCCCCCAAATAGCAACTTCCTGGAAGAAGAACAAGCAAGAGGCAGCATTTTCTCTGCTGCAAAGGCTATATAGACAGCTCACTCCCCACTTTTCCTTTCACCACTGAGTTTCCCTCCCACACATTTACACTGGAAGAGGAAGATGTCAGCCCTTAGAGGTAATCCAGATAAGAAGTGCCAACTGTGAGTCCTAACACTGCCTTTATTGTAAAGTTATAGTAAGAGAATTTTGCAAGTCTGAAAGTACAGGTAGTCCTTGGCTTATAACAATTCATTTAGTGAAATGTTACAACAGCACTGAAAAAAGTGGTTTATGATAGTTTTTTACAGTTACGAGTTTTGCAGCATCCCCATGGTCATGTGATCTAAAGTCAGATGCTTGGCAACTGGTTCATGATTATGATGGTTCTAGTAGATTGAGGTCACGTGATCCCCTTTTGCAACCTTCTGACAAGCAAACTCAATGGGGAAGCCAGATTCACTTAACAACTGGGTTACTCACTTATCAACTGCAGTGATTCACGTAACAACTTGGGCAAGAAAGGTTGTGAGATGGGGGGAGGGTGGAAACTAATTTAACGAATATCTCACTTAGCAACAGAAATTTTAGGACTCAATTATGGTCGTAAGTCGAGGACTATCTGTACATTTCTTCTCCCCTCCCTCCGCCTTTATAGCTCAAGAAACTAGGGATGATCCTTCTGAGGTGATGGCCATACCCCCATTGCTTCTGTGGGCTAAATTGCCTCTTATCTGACTCTGTGGTTCTTCCTGCTTCTTCTTTCAAGGAAATTCTCCCAGACCATTATTGAAGGTGTCTACGGAAGTTGTTTCATCCTTTCTTGTTGCAACCACTGTGTCCAGTGCTGTCTCTTTCAAACCTTTCTCTATTCTTTCTTTTTTCTGGAAGACCAGGGTGGGATTGGGGTTCAAACAATGTTTACATAATAAACTCTACCCTTTTTGAAAGTGCCCTGTGGCGTAGCACCAGTGGTGGGTTCCGGATCCCGTTGTAACCAGTACGGTGCAACAGGGCCCAGCAGCCACCACATGAACACACACAGTGCGCACGGACATGCACGCAGCACATGCATGTGTCCTTATCTCCTGCGACACTCCAGCTGCTCGGCGGAGCATCGTGCAGGCACCATACGCTGCGCGTGCATGTGCAGATAACCCGTTTCCTTCAAATACAGGTAAGGAACGAGGGAGGGCGGGTGGGCCCTCCGGAGCACCATACTGGAACGGTATCGGTGCTCCCGGCAAGCACCGGTATGCCCGTACCGGGGCGTAACGCCTGCAACCCACCACTGCATAGCACACAAGATAAAAGGGGAGAAAATTTGCTCAGTGTTTTCCTCATTTTGGCAAATGCGTCAGATTCTACAAAAGCTGGGGTTGTGGGGGAGATTTCACTTCCAAACTCTTACTGCTCTTGATGTAAGATGCTTACTAATTGTCTCAGGGTCACTCATGCTCACATTTTCTCAGCTCAAAGCTAATTATGTTATTTTGGCACAGAGGCAAAAAGTCCCAGAAGCTTCCATATCCATATGCAATAAGTCAAATTAGCAGCAATTTTCTATCTCTTCAAGATATTGCAAATCGCAATGGGCTTTTAGTATCATTGTTAGCAATAAGTTCAAGATGTTTTCTCAGTGGAATCTCTTGCCTCTTATTCTTTCTCAGCACAGAAATAAAACCAGGAATATCCAAATCACATCTATTGTATAGTGAGCAAATCAATAAGTAATATATTGCCTAACAAATTAAGCTATTTCCAGGAATATTCCTTCTGGAAGAACAGATGACAGCATGACTATTTATTATGGATTTATAAACAAGAGTGTTCTAGCTCACTCATCAATACTCAATAGAACAGCTTGGCACTCAAAATTATTAAATAGTTTTTAGCAGTACACTGAGACTGTGCTAACAAATTTCTCTATAATGCCTGTATCAAATGTTTTAAACTTTAATTCTCACGCCTTAAGAGCAGGCCCACAAGGTTGGTGGCAAGGAATCGGAATGATCAAAATATGTGGAAGGGCCATAATTCCCTACTCTTATCTTATTAAGAATCTGGCAGCTCATTTTCAGCAATTCTGGTTGTTGTTTTTTAAAAGCTTTAAATGTTTATTAATGTTAAATATATTTGTAGATGAGAAGTAATGTGCAAATTACAACACACAGTTTTACATAGCCTTCAATTCCGAATTAACTTATTAGAAACTAAGGATCACTAAAGTCAGTACAGGTAGTCCTCGACTTATAACAATACAACTTTCATTCCTCAAAGTTACAATGGCACTGAAAAAAGTGATTTAGGATTGTTTTTCACACTTAATGACCATCCTACCATCCCCATGATCACATGATCAACATTGGGTGCTTGGCAACTGGCATGTATTTATGATGGTTGCATGTCCAGGGCATCATGCCTTTTGTAACCGACTGATAAGCAAAGTCAATGGTGAAGCCAGTAACAATTATATTACTAATTTAACAACTGCAGTGATTCATTTAACAATTGTGCCAAAAAAAGTCGTAAATAGGGCAAAACTCACTTAACAACTGTCTTACTTAGCAACAAAAAATTTGGGCTTATTGTAGTAATAAGTCGAGGACTACCTGTACTACCTACTTTTGAATAAATGTATCTTTAGGGTGGCATCCATTTAACAGACCCCAAGAACCGAATAGCAATTTTCCTTCTCTCCACAGTCTCCCTCACCCACATATGCTCTTGCGAAATAGCTCAGGATAGATTTAGGGAGTTACAGAAGTGTAAAGGTCAGTTTTAAGGCATTAGATTTTTGTCCCTCATTTAAAACCATAATAAAATATGACAATGTTTCTCTCTCTCTTACACCCACTCACTCACTCAAGACATATGCATACCCCTCTTTTCTATCAAACCATTTGTCAATATGTGCATATGTGGCTGACTGAAATGCCCTTTCAAGTTCCAAAACAGTTTTGGGCTGATGGCCAAGGGTACACTTCAGTGCAAGCTTTATCTGCATGACAATCTCTTCAAGAGGAGCTCAACTGTTTTTGTAGTCTAGAGCATCTGCATGATCATTACACATTCTAACTGTCACTTAAAATACACTCCACATTTACAAAAATAAATGGAGAGAATGGGGTGAGGCCAAATACCTGGGTCTCCATATTTTGCAGCTCATTAACAACTTATTTTAACTTTTATTTGTAAACTAATTCAAATAAAAAGCCTCCTTACTTATGGGAACAGATCTACCCATTACAGACAAAAATATTTCTATCTGAGAAAAAAAACTATTGTGGCACATGGCATTTTCTCACAGTTTTGTTGGGCAATAACCGGTCTGGACATACATAGTACACTTTATCAGGTTGAATCATAGCATGCGGTCATTGCAACAGAAGAAAACTCTGATGTTTTGGAAAAGTCCACCCAAAGCCCAGAAATAGCTTGAATTTCTTAACAAAATCATGGCACACTTTAATTATGAGTAGATGTAGCTTTCCAATGGCAGGAAACCCCTCCCCCCCCAATCCTAGATACTGATCCCATAATTATGCTACCACTGTTTTAAGTAATCTGAAATTAGACTTTGAAGGCAACTATTAAAAAACAGTTTTCCAAGATTCTTAATGATAAAGCAGGCCTGAGAAATTGTTAGATTTGGTGTGCACTGTACTCATGCCACTTGAATTCAGCAGGAGTCTCTTGATTATTCAATCATGCCTACATTCATTCTCTTAATCTGCAATCCTGTGTATTCTAACTTGGAAATAATGTAGGTTTCATTGCAATCATAGGATCACAACCAAATAATAAGCAACCTTGCACAGGCTAGTAGACTCTTCAGAATATGATTTTTAAAAAACTGATTCTGACATATATTAACTTTGCAATTACCACGTTAATGAAGAGAAGGGCAATATAGCATCTCTTATACTCACCTTCCTTTAAAGTCCATTTAATTGACCCCGTTCTCTTGCTAACTGCATGTAATCTCCCATCAAGAGTTGAAACGAACAATAATGTCTCTGGCAAAGTCACTGAATTGGCATTTCCACAGCTCTGAAGAACAAAAAAAAGGGAGAGCAGAAGGGTTAGATTTATTTTGTGGTTAACTGGGGAAGGTGAAGATTTGATAAGAAGGGTAAAAATGTATATTCTGTCACGTAATGAGCAGTTTCTCTTTCTTGCAAAAGAAGTAGGCTAGTCAGCACAAGCAACCCGAGCAGGATTATACTATTTTAAACCTGTGCTTTTTATTAGCTTTCCTACTGTTGCTACCATGTATTGAATGTTGGGCCCTTTAGATGTTTAGCTAGGAGGAAAAGAAGCCATGGTACATAATCATCCTTAATCTGAAGAGCACACTGTGCTGGTCCGGCCACAATTTAGAGCAGAACATAATCCACCCACTGCATACAGAGAAGCAAAACAAGCAGTATTCATGAACTTGATTTGCCTTTTTTCTGTTTTCCTTCTGCTGTGTGGGCATGAGGAACAGGGAACGTATGGCTTTCAAGATGCTGCTGAGCTGCCATCCCTCATCCCATAATAG
This sequence comes from Thamnophis elegans, assembly GCF_009769535.1. Classification (NCBI taxonomy): domain Eukaryota; kingdom Metazoa; phylum Chordata; class Lepidosauria; order Squamata; family Natricidae; genus Thamnophis; species Thamnophis elegans. The sequence continues at coordinate 37,028,876 of NC_045542.1, forward strand.
AGGATGGTAAAAGATTCTGGGAGCTGTAGTTCAGCAGCAACTGGAGAACCTCAATTTCCATACCCTTAAAGATGGGAGAAAGAGAACAAGGACTGCAGTGATGATGGAAATCATGTAACACCATGTCACACAAATAGGTGAATTAGGATTTTCTCTATTGTCGTCATCTGTTCAGGTTAAATGGGAGATATTTGGGACACGTTTTTAAAACTAACCCTTGTTTTACTATTTACATTACAGTTTTCATATATTTGCTACTTCAAAGTGGTAGGAAACTATGTTGTTGATTTGGGGAAAAATACCACTTAACTTTAGAGACTGCCAAAAAGGAGGGGATGTAGGGATAGGCCTCAATTTACCTTGTCATAAGACTAAGAAAGGGGAGTGCCACTAAATGCCCACCCAGAGGTGGGTTTCAAATTTTTTTACCATCTATTCTGTGGGCGTGGCCTATTTTGTGGGTGTGTCTTGGTGATCATGTAACTGGGTGGGAGTGGCCAACTTGATGTCACTCACCAGAAGATGTCATCAATTGTAGTCATAAGTCAAGGACTATCTCTGCCTTCCTCTGCATGGCAGCCTTGTCCTAGTAAACTCCTTCTCCTTTCTGGCAACTTTCCTCTCTGTTAGAGGCACCAAAATAATCCAGACAATATAAGGTTTACTGCTCAGCAGGGGGTTGGAGTAGGTAACCTCTGAGTAGCCTTCTAGCCCTAAATTGCTGTGCTGTATTTCTTTCTTTCTTTCTTTCTTTCTTTCTTTCTTTCTTTCTTTCTTTCTTTCTTTCTTTCTTTCTCTTTCCCTCCTTCCTTCCCTTCCTTTCTTTATATCCAGTTTGTTGTTCAGCTGATCCAGAAACAAACTGCTGAATTTCACTTTGCAAACCTCCTGCCAAGTAGCTTTTCAATTTAAAATCCAAAGTTTGCAGCTTTAAGACTTGTGGACCTCAACTCCCAGAATTCCACAGCCAGGCATGCTCAGTTCTGATCTAAAGAGCCAGCATTTGTTTTTCTCCTTTGCTGAATCTCCCGGCTGAAAATTGAGCCTCCTTCCTTCCTTCCTTCCTTCCTTCCTTCCTTCCTTCCTTCCTTCCTCCCTCCCTCCCTCCCCTCCCCTCCCCTCCCCTCCCCTCCCCTCCCCTTCCCTTCCCTTCCCTTCCCTTCCCTTCTTCCTTTCTCCCTCCCTCCCTTTTATTTTTAAAGCTTTTTTTCCCTTGCTTGAACCGGCAGGGGAATAAAAACTTTTTAAAAAAAGCTTCTGATGAAGCTTCTGACAAGAGAACAGGCCACCATTACTACTACTGGTCCTACCTCTTCCGGCATACTGTACCGTAACGGGAAGAACCCACATCTGCTACCACCTATATAATTAATAAAACTCTGGACTAAGGCATGCAAAGCCCCGAGACAATACACTGACACTCTGCAGGTAATCGTCAACTTACGACCACAATTGAGCCCCAAATTTCTGTTGTCAAGTGAGACATTTGTTAAGTGAGTTTTGCTCCATTTTACAACCTTTCTTGCCACAATTGTTTAGTGAATTACTGTAGTTTATAAGTTAGTTGTTAAGGGGAACTGGCTTCCCCATTGACTTTGCTTGTCAGAAGGTCTCATAGGGTAATCACGACCTCGGGACACAACAACGGTCATAAATATGAACCTGTTGCCATCAAAGGTCATAACTGTGAAAAATGTGTCATAAATCACATTGTTTCAGTGCCATCATAACTTTGAACAGTCACTAAATGAGCTTTTGTAAGTCAAGGACAACCTGCATTTCTTAGGGAACTGAGTAATGAAGAACAGCACAGCCAGTGTTGTGGCTGATCATATTTAAGGGTTAAATTCCTTCTCCTTTGAAGGAAGAGAAGGGAGAAGATCTGAAGAAAGAGGTTTGAATGTTGGGACAGTTGGAAGTTGGGTTCGTTGGTGGTTGACAGAAGAAGGAGGAAGAAGGAGGGCCAGACAGATATTTCTAAACATCAGTTTCCATGAATGAAAAGATAGTAGCATCTCCCTGGATTTCCTCTGGGAGCCGAAAACCTCCCACTAAAACCCTGTGGACAAAGCTGCTGCCTCAGCAAGGCACCTTCAAACTCTTGGTGTATCCTGGCCGGGAAAGGGGGAGCCAGGGGGGAAAAGGCAGATCCTGCTAAGAGTCAGGAAATGAAAGAACTTGATGAATTTTGTCAGCTAAAATAATGGCTTAACCCACAACAATTTTTTTAAAAAAAGATCTACTAGCATTTTTTTTCTTCTTAAACTCTACCAAATATCGAGTTTCCCAGAAAATAAGACAGGGTCTTATTTCCTATTGACCCCTGAAATAAGCACTTGGCCTTATTTTTGGGGAGGTCTTATTATTTTTGAGGTGCAGGAGGCGGCGAGCGTGGTCACCTCATGGTTGCTGCTGTGTTGCAATATTTTTGGGGAGGGCTTATTTTCAGGGGCGGGCTTATTTTAGCACATGCGCTCAAAAGCCTGATTGGGCTTATTATCCAGGGAGGTCTTATTTTGGGGAAAACAGGGTAGAAAGAAAAAAGAAAAAAGCTCTGCCTGTAGAGACAATTTCCCCAGGCTGATTTGGGACGCCACTTAAACTTGCCAGAAACAGAAAGGTCTGATCTCTGAGACAACATCCTGTGACAAGGTCTCATGGCATCAAGCAGGTGAAACTGCATGGTAACCAGGGATAGAAAAAGAAACTTTCGTGTCCCAAAATAGTTTAGGGACCTTCATTGCCTCAAGTGAAAATGACTAATAAAAGGGAGGAATATGGAAATTAATTTTATTTCAGGGGGTTTACCCGCAAACTGGGATTCTCTTCAAAGCAGGTTTTTTTCAGGTTTTTCACATTCCATCAGCAGGGCTCTGACCATGAGTATTTTTGCTGTAATTCTTTATCTTAAAAACAACTGTTTGGTAAGAGCATTTGATTGTTTAGCCACCTGCTATTGCCTGAGAAGTTTCAAAAGTATATTTAACACACAAGTTACTACTGTTAGCTATATGAAACTCTTAAGGGCTGAAATGACATATGTGAGCATAGGATTGAGGTTTTCCAAAAGACAAGAAACTGACTGATGGGAAATGAAGATGTTAACCATATTGAATTATTTTACACAAAGTGTTTGAAAAAAGAAAGATACAATCTGTTTCAGAATGTGGTTTGTTATTTTGAAAAACTGAATGAGCATTTCATTAACTATTTAATGAATAGTTAATAGAATAATTTAATAGAATAATTAAAACTAATTACCTTCTCTCCAAATAGAGCTATATTTGTACGTGGTTAGCAAATGTGCTACAGGATCAAATGAGTTATTTTATCCAATTCATATGATCTCATAGGAGATTTGTTCCTACAAGAAATAGCTTTGAAGGTCCCTACTTAGAAAAAAAAACTGAATCTTTTTCAACTTCCTTATTGGGAAATACAAAAGAGCTCACAGAAATATTTCTTTTGCGGAGATATTTGGTTTGCAGTTTATATCTACTGAATTTTTTTTTAAAAACCCACCACAAATGGGAAACTGTTCCTCTAACTGCACCTGTTAGTTGAGTACTTAGGCTCCAGTACCTACCAGCACCTTTTCTTTGTGATAAACAATTATCCTCACATACAAATTACTTTAGGTGAGTTTCCTGGAGGAAGATTAAATCAGGATATTTCTAAATGTGTGTATTAATTTTATAGCAGGCTCCATATACCATATTATGATAATTTATTTTGTTAATTGTGTGCTACTTGTTTATAGCACCATATAGTATCAGTAGCATATTTTAGATTTTATAATTTTTTACCAATATAAGTATCATTCTTATATTCTATTTCCCTGAAAATAACTTATTTTCGGGGAGGTCTTATTATTTTTGAAGTGCAGGAGATGGAGAGCGTGGTCACCTCATGGCTGCTGCTGTGTTGCAATATTGTCAGGGAGGGCTTATTTTAGCACATGCGCTCAAAAGCCTGATTGGGCTTATTATCTGGGGGGGGTCTTATTTTCAGAGAAACAGGGCAAAACAAGCTAGAAATGAGGATAGAACATTTCCCTCACCATCTCCAAAGAAACCCAAGATATATTCTAATGGTTCTAGCACTTACAATTAAAACTCTTTTTGCCAAAAGGGCTAATAAACACACTAGCTTTTAATTGCTGTAAATCATCCCTAAATCCATAAATTCTTAATCATGGCTAAATTGATAGGAGTGTTAGCCATTGTTAGCCCATATGTAAAAGGACCTAAAAATATTTGTCTGATTGTTTTATGCAACAGTCTTCTTTGACAGCCCCCAATTATTTCTATTTTGTAGATGGAGCATTGCAACCAGGAATATTTGTAGTTTGGCCCACTTCATCTATTCTTCATCTAAGAATAGATGAAGTGGGCCATATACTTGCTAGAAAGATGAACGGGAAGGCAATTGTTCAATTTTGGGGTTCAAATCCCCTATTAATGTTGCCCAAATGTATTTGGGGACAGAGCTGCTATCAGCAAGCTTCTCTCTTTGAGGGAGATGGACAGTTCAGAAATGTAAAAACATAATTAAATAAAATTATGGTTGAGGTGGGCCAACAATTGTAAATATCAAAAGTTGTTTGTATCATTGAAAGCTCTGTTATTGTGTTTTTCTTTTAAGCAAAAGTTGTTAATGAATGAGTTTTTTTTTCTAAACTAAAATCTCAGTATTCAGGTTAAATTGCTGTGTTGGCACTTTGCAATAAATAAGTGGGTTGGGGTACTTGGTCTCTAAAAGGTTCGCCATCACTGGGATAAGGAATAGAGATTATTAAAAAGGGATACTATACTAAGCACTATAAGAACTGGACAAATATTTCTTCAGAAAAAATGTCAATGTTTTTGATTAATTGATTGCATTATTGGTATAAAAATAATGTACATATTACTACAAGCAAAAAGAAGAGAAGAAACACTATTCAACATTTAACTGTTTGCAGAATTGTGCAATTTGCACATTCCTTTTTGCTGAGTTATCAGGAAATTCACAGCCACAACCAATAAAAGGGAGGGCACAAGGATGATCCAATAAGAGCTTGACTGTTTGCTTTTTATGAAAGAGAGACACTGGCATTTATTAGCTTGTAGCTTTGGATGCTGTTATTTAAGGTACAGGTAGTTTTCAACTTACATTTAGTGGCTGTTCCAAGTTGCAACAGCACTGAAAAAAGCGACTTATTATGAGCATTGCAGCAGCCCCATGGTCACATGATCAAAATTCAGGTGCTTGGCAACTGGTTCATATTTATGACGGCAGTATCCTGGGCTCATATGATTCTCCTTTTGCTACTTTTAGGCAAGCAAAGGCAATGGGGAAGCCAGATTTGCTTAACAACCATGCAACTAACTTAACAACTGCAATGATTCACTTAAAAATTATAGCAAGAAAAGTTGTAAAATTGGGCAAACTTCACTTAACAAATGTCTCACTTAGCAACAAAAATGTTGGGCTCAATTGTTGTCTAAGTTGAGGACTACCTATAATAACTTTTACTCAGTTAACAAGCTGCAATTAAATACAAAGACTGAAACAGCCTCACTGCATTATATTTAAAAGCCATTCATATTGGATATCCATGCAATAAGTATCATTTAAGGCCATTTTTTAATTCATTGTTCTCTTGCTGATTCTCGTCCATACCAAATTTACTATCTCAACAGGAGGGAGGGGTTCCTCCTATGATATTGCATTTCCAGCTGTTTGTTGAATTTGAAATAATTACTGTTTGCATCCCAAACATTTGCTAATAGTATTTTGCTATCCAAACTTTGCCTTTTCCCCATTCTCTTATGGTGGAGGTACAGGGGTGTAATAAATGAAAGGGAGAAACCAAGCTACTCTG